>NC_056608.1:25339923-25399923 GCF_018340385.1 Cyprinus carpio
TGGACTTCTCGGCTGTGTGCAGGAGACTGGCTCGGTCCTGCTCGCTCTGTCCAGAGATGGTGTGTGAGAAGACCAGCAGCATGGCTCTGTGACGGATCCCGCCTGCTGCTTTACTCCCGGAGGGAAGAGCGTGTCTCGCTGCTCTCCTCTCTGAGAGTTTGGGGCCGATCCAGTTTAGGAGCAGGTCTGTGGCGTTGTAGACCCTCCAGTGATGGGAGACGCTCATCAGAGAGGAATCGGACAGCTGACCCAGGGACTGGTCCTGCTGGTGTCGGATCTCCACCGTGATGTTCGTTTGCTGCGTTTCTTTGGGAATACGAATCCTCAGCTCCGCCGCATGGATCTGACGCTCGGACAGAACTGAGGAAAGATCGAAGTGTGTGACGTAGTGTGTGTCTTGATTGGTCAAACCTGGAAGAGACAAAGAAAACACATGAGTAGATGTCCCATTTATGTCATAAATTATTATATTTCAGGCATATTTAGATTATTGTCAATGACCAATATCCTTGCTGGCTTGCTAGAAATAATTTTAATCAATTTTAAATAGTACTGGTTTTGCAAATAAACTCTTCATAAAATCATTGTGCATTCCAGTTAATCTCAATCAAACTGCAGTCAGGTTATTTTAATTAGGTTAAAAATTAACTAAAAATACAGCTAACTAACACAATAAAACACAATAAAAACAAGGTAACAATAAAAAACATGATTTTGAAAATAATAATAATTATCTGTTTTTTGCAAACAAACTCTTCATATACACACACACACACACACACACACACACACACACACACACACATTGTTTTCATTTTAATTTCATTTAAAGTTTTAGTAAATTTAAAATAATTCTATATTATATAAAAAAATATATTTATTTAATTTGCAATGTTGCATATACCTTATTTCATACCATTATTTTTAGGCTCTATATATTACTATAAAAAAAATAATAAAAATAAAAATCAATTTAGACTTTGGGAAAACTTAGAAATTTATTAAAAATTTAAAAATTAAATACATGTAAAAAGGTTTTCAATTTTGGTTGAAACTTTGCATATTATACACTGATGGTCAGTTATATCATTCATTCAACCACTGAAAAAATGGAAATCATGGAAAAACAAAAAATGGAAAAACAATTAAAATACAATTTATTTATTTATTTTGCATTTTTGCATATGCCTCATTTGATAACATCTTTATAAACCATATATTACTAAAAATACTGTTTAGACTGGATATACTTTGAATTTATTTAAAAATAAAAATTTTACAAATTGAAAAGAATAAGTGCTTTTAAATGAAATTTTGCATATTATATCATGCATCAGCCACTGATCATTTTTTAAATCGAAATATATATAATTAAATTATTTAGCAATATTGTATATCATTTGATATCATTATTAAAAGATGTGATTATAACACCGCTCTCATATTTGATCACATTCATATAACTAAATGAATTATTAAATATTTAAGTGAAAAGAAAAACTTTTTTCCTTTTGATTTTAGGGTGAAATGTGGTCAGTTCTTGACAGATTTTGTGAGATGCACCCATCATTGCGGCTCTTGGCTCTTCTGATATTTATTTATTTTTCTCCAGGGATGAAGGACTGACGGTCATGTACACAAACCCAACAGTAATGAGGTGATTTGTGCAGCTGAACACACACTCTTTGATCCTCGTGGATGAGGCTCTTGTCCACTGGAGTGTATTGGCTGTACATTTACATTCAAATTGCTAATTGCTTTGGTTTATCTAATAAGTGGCTGCCCTGACTGTGCTTAAGAGCTCTGCCATTCAACATCAGCTTGTAGTTCAACTCAACGATGACTAAATAATCATTAGATTAGTCTTTCTTTAATATTTAAAACATTTCTGGAAGCATTACACTTTAACATACTGATAAAATAATAATAATAATAATAATAATGTATAGCCTGAATGCACTGTAAGTTGCTTTGGATAAAAGCATTTGCTAAATGCATAAATGTAAATGTTAACAAATTTGCTTGGTATTTTAAAAATAATAATAATTAAAATAATTATTATTAAAAATATTTATTACACTTGTTGCACTCAGATTATTCAGTTTATTCGAAATAATTAAATTTTGTTGTAAATAATTATTAGACTGCAACAATAATACTAAAAATAAAATATTACAAATAATTATAATTTAAAATATTTATTATATGTTATTGCATTCAAACGATTATTCTAAATAATCATCGCAACAATAAAAATATAACAAATATTATATGATAATCATGATTTAAAATATTCCTTATATTTTTATTGTTGCAGTCTAATTATTATTTTATTTATTCTAATTTATTGTAAATGATTAGACTGCAATAATAATAATAATAATAATAATAATTATTAGTATTATTATTATTAACAAACCAAAGTATTTGTTAAACTGAAATTCTTTAAGAAATAAAAATTAACTTGCATACCCAAAATTAAAGAAGCAATATACATTAATAAGGATAAAACATGACTGTCGATACATGACATGATCTATGATCAATCTCTTGATGTTACGACCCCCCCCCAGTACAATAATTATTTATGCAAATGAGTTTAGGTTTAGTATATCAGATATTAAGACCCACACTCAATTAGTCAAAGGTGTAGACCACATCAATTACACTAGTCTCATTTCCTGAATTAGAGATCATCAATCTGATGAAAAGTCATGTAGTATCGATCAGATATTAGATTTATCTTAACGGAGGGGCAAGGCAGCGCGAGCCTAATCCCTTCAGAACGAACACCGGATCGAAACCCATCGGTTAACACCTCCAGACCCCCGTTAAACGCCCCGTGCCCGCGCTCCTAATCTAATCAGGCGACGTGTGAAAAAGAGCCGAGGGGCTGATGTTGATTTGGGTTTGTGTAAGGATGTCTGGCGAGGCTCTAATCCACATCAGCTTTAGTCCTGGACAATGTGGATTGCAGGAGTCTGGCGCTGAGGTTTGACAGCCAGGAGCCAAAAACAGCTTCAGAGACTTTCACCTCGGCGCGCGACTCGTTCCCAAACTTTCGTGCGAATAAAAAGCGACAATAAAAAGCAAATCTTACTCTTGGAGAGGATGCTCTTGATGGTGTCCGCGTGCTCGTGCTCCAGATGCTGAGTTTGGTTGAGCTTGAAGTGCCGGTAGAGCTGCATCATGTATGTGGGTAAATGATGCCCTTGGCTTCTCTCGGCTCTGGGTGACGTATTCCTCGTGCCTTGATTATTGTGCTTTCCAAATACTCCAAGAAGCAGAAGCTGGCAGCAGGCCAGGCGCAAAGCTCCGTGCGCGCTCATGATGCACTGAGGTCAGAATGACAGGTCGAGGGTCCAGGAGAGCTTATATACCCCCCTCCCTCTGGCCCTCTGCATATTTAACAAGTAGCAGAGAACATTAAAGGAAATTGACATGCCTTGACAGCTCATCATCTATTCGTGTGGTAATGAGGCGCATATTTTACAACGAACATTTAAAGCACCTTGCGCCCCGTGACGTCACCAGAGTCGCTCTTGTCCTTTGAAGACTGTGATAACACTTTATACAGCTCACGAGCGTCAGATATACGTGTGTGTACTCGAGCCTCATCAAATGCATTAAACACAACATTTATATATCGACGAATATCATTTGCTCATAATATTGCGAGGTGGAGGCTATACGTCTGGGTTCATGTTTAGGTCATTGACCAATCTTCACGCTGGCTTAAGTTACAGCTAATTTAATAGCTATTAGATGAACAGTAAATATTTTAATGAAGTCATAGTATAATATTGTCTGATGTTTGTGTGTGTGTGTAATTTGTTTATTTATTTAGCAAGTTTGCATATGCCTCATTTTAAGGTTTAAGAAAAATATTATTTTGTATATAGTTATTTTTATAATATATTTAATGATTATTAGATAAGTAGTAAACATTTTAATAATTTTAAGTAATAGTTTAAGTATTTATTGATCTATATAGGCTCCTTATAGTGCAATATTATTTACTTATTATTTATTTATTTATATTATTTATATTCATATTATTTATATTATTTATTTATTAAATAAAATGTGGTAGGCTATGTTTTTAGACTTTATTATTTGCGATTTTTAATGTTACTTGATATTCAATATGTTACTTGAGACACGTACCGTTTAGTATAGCATATTGTAGAAAGTTGCACACACACACACACACACAAATAAAGTTGCAAATATATGTATTTGGAACTTTATGTGTGTGTGTGTGTGTGTGTGTGTGCGTGCAACTTTATTTGTGTGTGTGAAGTTTTTTTATTTATTTTTTCCATTTTTATATATTGATGTTTGTGTGTGTGTGTGTGAGAGAGAGAGAGTCTATTAGGCTACAATGAAAAGCAATGTTGTTGTACATTTTATATTTAAAAATATAAGGCAGCATTTAAGCATTTATCCTTCACTGAAAAAAAAGACACTTTTTAATGGAAATTGATGATAAAAATGACTAGATAGACTAAAATACACACTGCATCACACAATTTCTGTGTCTGGTTGAACTGCTGATCTTTTCATTGCCTGGCACCCCATACACCCATACACACACACACACACACACACACACACACACACACACACACACACACACACACACACACACACACACACACACAGAGAGAGCACACGCATGCTCAAAGAGCCAGTCTTCCAAACCACGAGTGCCTTCTCTCTCTCTCTCTTTTTCTTTCTCTCCGGAGTGAGTGTTTGATTGCGTGCTCAGAGATTCGCTGGAGTGTGTTTGCTCTGTTGTGAAGGCGGAGGGTTTCACGGCGATGGTGAGTGATTAAGTTTCTGCAGTGCTTCATGTGATCGAGCTTCTCCTCACATGCATGGATGTAGGCTACATGTTGCGAGAAGCTGTATTGCTGCAGTTGTGCAAAGAGCGAAGCATAGAAACCAGTGTGTGCTAGAAACAGAGCGGATCTGATCTGAGCAACAGTGTAGCGCTATGTTACTGATTCTGCGATAGATTGCACGACTATGATTCAGTCTGGTCAGAATATAACACGCTATATCGAGTGTGTGATATGTAAATGAGTTTAGAGCGCACACATGTATCATGCAGAGGAGATAAGTTACAAGAAACGCTTGGAAAGGTTTCAAATGGGTCTGATGCAGTGAGTCGATTCGTTCGAATGAATCTTTTTGTATTTTACGAGCGCTTCTTTCGAAGTGAATCAAAATGTAGTAGACAGTTCTGTATTTTACAGTTCCAAACCACTGATCTAGTTATAATCGATCAGTGTTTCGACTCGACTGAATCATTTTAAAAGAACCGACTCTAAAGAACGATTCGTTTTCGAATCAAACGTCGCAACAATCAAAAGAGAATAATTTGCGTATGTGTCGCTTTGAGATACTTTGTTGTAGTTTAGTAAACAACAGAACTCGATTAAACTAACGATTACGTAGACATTTACGGCCATCATTGTGATATTTGAATAACTTCTGAAGTTTTTCACACCCGGAGCTGAGCTTATTGCGCTTTTGATGCGACATCGAGAGAAAAACAGGTACATTTATATCTGACTGACTGAAGGAAGGATTGTTAACAAATCAATTACACAGGATAAATCTCACGAAAAACATGTCATATTTCACTCAAACAATAAAACACGAAACATGTCCTATATTGTCAGGAAATACATAGAAAAATGCAAAATATTCTAATTTTTTCAGTGGGTTTTGGGATGCTCTTGACAAACCTCGTGAGCTTCATCTCAAATTAGAAACTCAGCCTTAAATAAAATGTAATCTAGCCTATTTCTCATTATTGAATATGGATGAAACCTACATGCCAAAATCTTATCAATCCACATAAAAGCTATTTGATATTAGTGGATTGAAATGCTAATGCTCGGATCGAGAGTCACGCTTATGAAGATTAATGGTGATGAAGTTCGTTTCGAGCTGATAGCCATCAGAACTCTATGAATAATCCATCTGTTTGACCCTGTCAGTACTAGATTAGAAGAGTTTGCGTTAGGGATTGAGATAAAGACAGGTAAAGTGGTCTTTTTGGGGCTACAGAAGAGGTCATTTGTAGAGCTCATTATAGAAATGAGGCCAATTAAAAGCACTGTCAACTCATTTTGCCTCAGGTTGGAAAGAGTTATGCAAGAAACTTTGAATTTATCAATACAGGCACATTTAAAGTGAAGGATGGTATTTTATCTGCTTTTGAAGTTCATAACTCTGTTGGAGGTTTGAGCTCAAAGTAGAGGCTGGGGCAAGTTGTCACAAGATCTATCTATATGATGTTTAGTTTTAAACCTCTGGGTCTTAAAATATACATTTCTGGGTTGTGAATCCTGTCCTCTAAACTAAATTCCTCCTTTTGAGTCGACAAACAATAAACCCCACAACGGGATACCATTACTATTTTAGCCACTTTTTGATTTATTTTATGTTTAATAATTGTCTTAAATTTAGTTGAATAAGCCATTAAATAATTTCAAAACATAATAGATTTAAAATATGTTTCATATTTCAACAAATTCTTCTCGAGTCAGTGTCAATAAACTGCAAGTTCCTTTTGTGACAACTTACCCCATATACCGTAATGTGACAACATGCCCCGCTGCTGGGTTCAGAGTGATATATTTTTTAGTAATTGAGACTTTAAGTTTGTCTCTATACAGAAATTGACTTAAAAAATGGATTATTTTTGGATGGGTTGTCTTTATGATGCAGCCGCTGTGATTTAATACAATGACGTCTGCTGTGAGTTTGGGTTTGTGGTGTATTTTGTTTTATGCTGATTTTGTGTTTGTGGTTTGTACACTGAATGCCTGATGTGCACAGATGATTTCAGCCACTAGATGTCACATTGTCCAGCTTTTGATGTCCACATTGTCCAGATTTATCACAATTCAGATATTTTTTTTTCCCTTTAGAATTGCAAGAAATAAGTCAGAAATGTGTGAGAGAAAGTCTTATAGTTTTAAATATACATCTATAGAAAATGATTCAAATCATTAAAACTAATCAAACTATTAAAACACACACACACACACACACACACACACATTTACTTTAATAAAATACTATTTTATAACAGTTTAAAAAAATAGTAGAAATAGTATATTTTTTATTTATATTTTATGAAGTCCCTATTATATCCCTACCCTGCATGAAAGTGATTAAATCTGGTCAGATTCTAGCACGCTATAACAAGTGTGTGACATAGAAATGAGTTTAAAATGCACACATTTATCATGCAGAGAAGATAAGTTACAAGAAACGCATGAAAATAATGTTTAAACTCCACATCTGATTCAGTGAGTTGATTCATTTGAACAAATCTCTTTGTATTTTGCATGCCCTTCTTTTGTAGTGAATTGAATATCTAAATTAGGTGAGTTGATCATTGAGGTCAAATTCAGACAGGAAAATGTTCTTCCCATGGACACACGCAGGTGTCAAGCTGTCAGTCCGCTCGGAAACGGATGTTTAAAACACAAAAGTGCATTGATGAGAGAGGCAGCAGGAAACGGTTTGGTTTTTTCACAGCATGAGAGGAAGTTTCACAGGAAGCTGAAATGTTGTTCACTGCTTCAGAGCATCACGTCACTCGATCGTCTGCTGCTTCCTCGTCTGCTTTGCCTTGTTTCTCTCATTAAATCCAGAAGTGTAGTCACGTATACAAATTTCTCTTCATGCATGTTAAACTGTAAAGTACCACGAGGGCAAAATGTCACAGAGCCTCAGAAAAAAAAGAGAGGTCTCACATGCATCTCTTCAAGTTCATCAAAGCCGTTAGACTGACAGAGGAAGAAACAGGTGTGGCCGGGCTCGTTCTCACATAAACATCAGCTCAAATCTAACTATATCTGTGTCCCTGCAGCACAGAAGCAGTCATCAGTAGCACAGATATATTTGTAGCAATAGACAACAATACATTGTATGGGTCACAATTATAGATTTTTTTTTATTGCAAAAATCATTAGGATATTAAGTAAAGATCATGTTCCATGAAGATATTTAGTAAATTTCCTACCGTAAATATATCAAAACTTAATTTTTGATTAGTAATATGCATTGCTAAGAACTTCATTTGAACAACTTTAAAGATGATTTTCTCAATATTTTAGATTTTTTTGCTCCCTCAGATTCCAGATTTTCAAATAGTTGTATCTCAGACAAACATTGTTCTCCTAACAAACCATACATCAATGGAGAGATTATTTATTCAGCTTTCAGATGATGTATAAATCTCAATTTAGAAAAAATGACCCTTATGACTGGTTTTGTGCTCCAGGGTCACATATAGGCCTCTAAAATGTATAAAAAAGTTAAAAAAAATACATTTTTTCTATATAATATTCATGAAATATAATGTTTATATATAGTTTTAGAAAAATATATTATTTATATTAAATGGGTATTTTTTTTATTCGACTATGTATAAAATTTAATAAAATAGATAAATATATTATATAATATATTAAATATAATGTGTGTGCATTGTATGTATGTGATTTATATATAACAAATATTCCATATATTTATATATCTATGTATCTATAACATTTCGATTTCGAAGAACAAAAGTCGCAATGACGTAAAATAAGTGATTTTGAGCTAAACAAATAATTTCAGAAACAAACTCACATCAGCTCACATTGATGTGTTTCGATGGAGAGAGTAGTTTTCTCAGATTCTGGCCTTTTTTTTTGTCTCGATTCAGTGGTCCTTCGGTGAGTTTGTGTTCATGTGGTTTGAGTAAATTTATCTTAGATTGAGATAGTACAGCAATTTCCTGCCTCACCCTGTTGCCCCGTGCTGTTTCTCTGCTGTTTTCTGTATTAGTCAGTCACACAGAGTGTTTTCTGAATACCCCCCGAAGAGTGTCCTTGAGAAACATGTGATTCAGAGGAACTGGACACAGTCAGATCGCTTTAAGGCCCAGACACGTTTTCTGAGCTGAAGTTTTGGTTAACTGACATAATTTTAGATTGGATTAAATGCTTCTGAAAGTACTACACTCTTTTTCATAGCTGAAAATGAAAATAAATTAGCTGAGATATTCAATAAATTAACACATTTCGAAGCACCGATTCCGCACGAAGCAAGTTAAGTGTGAGTTCAGTTGGCTGTAGTTTAAGAGAGAAAATTCCCAACAAAATCTGGAAAAATATAAATAAAATATAATATAAGAATATAAATGCTTCCTAAAATAAAGGATTTAAAATTTTAAAGAATTTTTGAAAAGTGTTATTTTATGGGTAAGGGTATGATATAGGCTTAAATGTAAATATGAAAATGAATATATATATAATATAAATGTAAAATATAATCATAAAACAAAAAAATCTCTAATAAATATATTTAAAAACTATAATATTACCAAACATACATCCAACCAACAATCCAAACAAAAACAACCCATCCATCCATCCGTCCATCCATCCATCCATCATCTATCTGTCTATCTATAATAATATATATATACTTGCTAACATTTTGAATAATTTCAAAAGTTATTTTGTTTTAGATTATTTTAATTGATATTAAAGTACATTGGCTTTTACAGTATTTAGTCTTTGTCATGTCCTGGGATGAATGTGTGTGTGTGTGTGTGTGTGTGTGTGTGTCCTGTCTTCCCTCAAACCTGTGCTGAGGTTTACAGTGTTTGCTCAGCTGTGTGTGTGTTGACGATCAGAGACAGAGCGTCTTAATTGCTTACGAATGAAGTAATTAGTGCGATGTGCTAACTAACGAGAGCTGTGGTGAATTACGTGATGTAAACTCATGCTGTTAGTGACTCGTCGTGTTGTTTGACTTGTGCTTGTGTCTGTGTGTTTGTGTGTGTGTGTGTGTTTGTAGGGGCGGCAGTCACATGCTCACACTGTGGAGAGCTTTTAATTCATGTGGTAATGTGTGTGTGTGTGTGTGTGTGTGTGTAAGACCCACCCACACATCCTTCACACACATGGATTTAGCACGCCGCTCTTCTTGAGATTGTGTTTGTGTCTGACGCTTGGACTGAAGATCACTCTCACTGTCTTGGACTGCTAATCAGAGGCTGACGGCCCTAAACACACACACACACACACACACACACACACATGCGCGCGCTGCGCTGTCGCTCTGCCCAGACGTCTGTGGATTTGATGCTGCTGTGGTGTGTGTCCTCAGATACGGTTGGTTCCAGTGTCTCTGTGTTTTACATCACTCGAGTGTGTTTTGTGTTCTCTGCTGGCTTTATTTGTGCAGAAATACTTGTGTTAGTGATTAATGTTGTTTGAGCACAGTTTAATCATCATCTCAGGGAGTTTTATGAACACGTTGGCTTTGAGTGATTGAGTTTGTTGCTTCTGAAATACTTCTGTATTGAGAGAAACGGTCAGTTTTCGGTGTGTTTCATGTCTGTGTAAGCGATGTCTGAGGTGATGAATTCTTACAAAAATCAACTTTGTATGTTTTTAAAAAGAAACTTTAGTGATCCTAAAAGTGTCAAAGTAAAAAATAGAATAAAATATGTGTCAGTATGTCTTAAAAAGAATTTTGAACGTAGTTTTCAAGGTATTTTTTTATACAAAGCTCATGAAATTGAGGAATATCATGGGGTGTTGCCATTCGACAACCTCTCTGTGATGTCATTTCCTTTTTTATGGTTTTCTTGACACATAACAACAAAAATTAGTTCCTGTCGGTTACACCACACTGATTTGTCAGATAAATTTTTATGTATATATTTATGTATAATACATTTTTATTTTTAAATAAATATATTTATTTTTAAATAAATATAATATATTTATTTTAAATAAAATATCTAAATATACTTACTAGCTTTTAAAATGTATATTGTATTATTTTATTTATTTATTTATTTATTAAACCTCTAAAAGTTTTTGTTTACATAATGTGTGTACTGTGTATATTTATTATGTATATATAAATACACACACATGCATGCATGCATTTAAGAAAAATATGTTATGTTTATGTATTAAATATTTATATATAATATAAATATACATGTAAATATTTTCAAAATATATACATCATAAATGCATACAGTACACACATGCATACAAACTTTTATTTGACAGCACTATATATATATGTGTGTGCATAAAATATATTTATTTTAATAAAATATCAAAATATACTTATTTACAGTATTACTACATTTCATTTTAAAATAATGTATAAAATAATGTAATAAAATATTATAATATGATGCATTTATGTATGTTCATAATATTTCTTTGTTGAAACAATATTGAATTATATTTGACTAATTTTCTTATTATATAAACTTATTTACTAAAGTTTATTTTTATTGTAAAACAAGTTATTTTTATAGTTGTGTTGCATTTTAATATTAAGATACATAGCTTATATAGTAGAGCTCTATTGCATGTTCTCAGATACGTGTGTGTGTGTGTGTGTGTGTGTGTGTGTGTGTGTGTGTGTGTGTGTGTGTGTGTGTGTCCTGTCTTTGCATATATAATGTGTTTTTGTATAATTGAATAAATGCAGAGATGGAATGGCGTCACTGAGCCGCTGTTTGATGCTTCAGTTGTAAGGCACATGATGTGAATCTAGAGGATCATTACTGGCAAATGAACTGATAAATGCTGAATGCAGTTTCAGTAATGGCTTTCTCAGTGCTGTGGTTTGATTCGAGCGCCGTTGTATGATGGGTTTTCAGTGAGAGACGTGATGTCTGTCTGTGGGTCACACTGCTCTTCACTAACCCACACATTCACACTCCCTCGTGTCGCTCAAAGCTGTCTGACGCTCATCAGTGGATGCAGAACATCCAAGCTGCACTTTTCCATGCAATGACATGCATCGGTCAAATATCATAGTTTTAGCAGACGCCCATATCTATATACATGATATTGATATCTAATCCTGTCCTGTAGCCTTGGGTTTCCAGATTTAACAGCTGGTTTATGGGTGCACAGCTGTGTTCATGTGTATATATGGCGAGGCTGTGTTTTTATTTTGGGCTGCTGCTCGGAGATCCGTTCAGAATAACTATAATTATGTGCTATTTCTGATCTGTAAATGCCTGCGTGTGAGAGCGATGATGCACAGTTTGTCCTGTAGCATTCTGGGAAAACCTACAGTATATTTGCGTTCAGACATGGGACAGGTTCAGTTCAGGTGCTGATATTTAGTTTGCAGTCATGCATCTGGCTGATGCTTTCATCCGCTGCTTTCACGTCAGTTCTTCTGGTTGCTGCATGCAGTGTTGCATGAGTAGTTGCATGCACTGTGGGTCTTTGGTCTGTTGGCCTTTTGAGTTTGAACTCTCACTTACAAAAGTACCATGTGTATAGGGCGTAGTGATAATACAATGGTTTCTGCGTTGATGTAGTATTATTTTAAATGTCTTCACATGTATCGTGTGTAACTAAAATATCCAAATATGTTTACTAATGTTTGCAAATAATTTTATCGTTGTTTTGCTTGATTATTAATGTCATATCTTAACTTATTTACTAAATTTTTCACCTTAACTTATTTACTAAAATTATCACCATTTTTAAGTAATTATTTATTTACTTGTTTATTTTTGATTATTTATTTACTTGTTTATTTTTGTGTTTGTTTATATGCATTTTTAAACTAAAATATCAAAATATATTTACTATTTTATATATATAAGTAATTTATTTACTAACTTTTGACATTTTATAGTTGTTTGGTTTGATTGTAATGCTGTTTTAGTATTTATTTATTTATTTGTATTTTTGTGTGTATATAATATATATTTGTTTAAATATTTACTAAATTTACTAACTTGTTTACTAATTATTTTAATAATTGTTTTGTTTAATTGTAATGTCATATTTTAGTATTTATTTATTTTTTCATTCATTCATTTATATACATATTTTTGTGTGTGTTCATAATATATATTTATTATTTTATAAAATATTGAAATATATTTACTAACTTGTTTAATAACTTTTGCAGTTATTTTTATAGTTGTTTTGTTTGTAATGCCATGTTTTAGAATTATTTCAAGTGTGTGATTAAGGTGGTGTGATTTTAATTTTGCGTCTAATGCAAAATCTATTTTTTTTTTTTTTTTTTTTTTTTTTTTTATTGAACCTGAAGGTTATTAATTTATCACGGTGTGTGAATATGTAAATCGTGAAGTAACATGCACATCCCCGCGGTGTTGCAACACAGGAAGTTGTGTGAGGAAGTAGTTTTTTCCGGGCAGTTGTTTTTACACATAAGGGAAGTCGTGAAGTCGTGCTGAGCTTTAAAGCAGCGCTTCACTGCTGATGGAGGTCAAGCGGGATTATCAACACAATGACATTATTCACAGTGTAAAACCCCAGTGAAAACTTGTCTTTCTCCAGTGAATCATTATTGTGAGCATCACTGGATCCATGCATTAGCATGTTCTGCTCTTAAAGACCGCAACATCCTCATTTTTCTGAGGGCACTTCCCCACTGAAGGGATTTTTATGTGTTTTGTCATGGTTTTGTAACTCTGACCCTTCGGTCTATTACACATGGTGTGTAATAATGTGTCACAGATTACAGATATGTTCTGATTTCCACACAGATCCCTGTGAAGTGGACTTAACGGGGTATTTTAACTGTCTTAAAGGGATTTTTACTACAAAAATGAAAGTTCTGGCACTATTTACTCTCCGTTATGTCATTCCATTATAGTTAACTAAAATTAAAACTATGAAAACATAAATGTTAAAATGTATTATAATTCTGTTAGTACCCAAGGCAACGTTTTTTATTTATTTTAACATAATAAAAGAACTAAAATAAAAAAAAATTACATTAGAAAACAAAAACTAATGACAAAAACGTGCAAAAAACACTAAAACTTTACAAAAACATGTAAATAAAAATAAAAACTAATTCAAGCTATTAATAAAAATTATAATATCTAATTTTAAAAAAATACTGTTCCAAGCCTGTAAATAATAATAATAATAATAAAAATAATAAAAATAATAAAAATAATAATAATAATAATAATAATAATAATAAAAATAAAGGAATAAAAAATGACGTAGAAACAATTTTCTCCCTCGAATTATGATTAAATGTCACAAATAATTCCAAAGAAACTAAATGTAGCACATTGGATTAAACATGAAATTTAGGAAAAAAATTAATAAAATGGTATTTTCTTGTAATAAATACTCTAATAATCTTTATTTTATTTATGACTTTGAAAGTTTTTTTTTTAAAAATATAATGTATGACTTTCTGTGGAACACATAAGATACTTTGAAAAATGAAATGTTTACTTTATTTATTGATTTAGTGAAACGTCTCAGTGTTTTTGTCTGTACGGTGGACGTCAATGAGCACTAATGTTGTTCGGTTCCCAGCATTCTTCAAAATATCTTCTTCTTCACAAGGATTTCAGGCTGTTGTTGTTTCTCTTAAACTTCTAAATCCACTTTAAACTCGGTTTAAAGATGCATTTCACACTTTTTGTGAGCGGTTTAGGATTTAAACCTGATCAAACCCGTTTGTGTTCGCACCAAGACTGTCTTTGTTGAGCTTGTGTGCGTGTTTTTGTACACTTGAGATATTTCTGAATTCAAACTGCAGATGTGATTTTGAAAAGCGGCCTCTTTCAGACGAGCTTTAATAAGGAGACATTCAAGTGAGACGTGACGGAGGATCCTGGGAAGATGCTGCTGAATCTCACTAAATGTCTTATTTGAGAGGAAAATAATAATATGATAGAAACCACAGAAGAGATTCTGTTATGTTCTGAAATCTCGCCACACTTCCTGTGAAGATGGGCGGCAGCTCTCTGTTTGTGAGGTGTGTCTCCTAAAACTGACTTTGTGGTTACAAACAGGGATTAATGACTCTTTATTCTGACTAAAGAGCATGACGGTAATATTGTGGTACTTTGATAGACTCTTACTTTTTTTTTTTTTTTTTTTTTAAATTAAGCTTATTTTTATTTTTTTAATTTTATTATTATTATTATTTTTTTTTATTACTTTTATTTTCTGTTATTATTTTTATCTTATTTTTTAAATGTTTTTGTATTTTATTATTTATTTTTTATGTTTGTTTTATTTCATTGCATTAATTTCCATTTTACTTTTACCTTTTATTATCTAATTTTTATCTCTAATTTATTTTAATTATTATTTTATATTTATATATATATATATATAGATATATATATATATATATATATATATATATATATATATATATATATATATATCGTATATATATTATATATATATAGTTAAACCATGTAAGCGTAGTTTAAAGAAGTTTTTGAATGATTTTCCAGCTGTGTTTTTCACCATAATTACAGCATTTGCTTCAGTCGCATGTTTATTTGACCCTCTTTTGGAGATTTTGGGTTTTCAGTTTTTAGAAATGTTGATGTGAGAGATGTGAGCATATGGAGATTAAGAAATATTATAAGTTAAATCCAACTTAAAATTCTATTTACTTTATTAATACACTGTTTTGCTGTCAACATCAATCTCTCTTATTTTTCAGAATATAGAGAAGCTTTTTTAACCATCCAATCAATTTCATCAAAACCCACCTTCCATGTTTCAGTCAGAATAATCAGATTATGAATGCAACCGGTTTATTATCTTTCACCACAAAACATCATCTCATCTCTTCTATTGTAAGAGCACTAACTGAACACCAAAATATTGCTTTCTGATGTATAATTAGTATTTTTAGAAGTTGTTTCTGTACCTGTCTGTGTAAATCACTTCTTCTCAACTGCTTTTGATTCAGATTTGGACCCATTATTTATACCCAGTTATCTCTGAACTGGAAACAGGGGCCTTTAGTTCAATTGTTAAATTATCATTGAAATTTCACTTGCTGTCTATTAATTAAAAAACACGGACAATACATTTCTGTAACTATTATTACATTAATTATTATTAACAGTTATTATCATGCTGTTATTATAATTAATGATTGTGATATCTGCATTAATTTGTTTTAAAACACTCTGAAAAATAGGATAGTAAACCGTAACCACTGCAAATATTATATTATAACAAAATAATGACTTTACAAAAATAAAACAAAATAAATACGAGAACATATTACATACACATATAACTATTTAGCAAATATTTTTTAGCATTTTCTAATTGTATATAATTTTTTATTTTCACAAACTGTGAAAATGACTGTTTACAGTAATTAACATTTAACATTTTTTATTTATTTTAATTGTATTTATTTTAAATTTTATTTATTTATTTTCATTATTACATTTAAACTTTTTTATTGTATTTCTTATGTTATTTTATTTAATATTTTATTGTATTTTTTTCACTTTTTTATTGCGTTTTTTTCTGCATTTTTGAGCACATTATGTGCTTTCTTCAAATAGTTGTTGCAAAGACTAAATGTCTCTTGAATTTCATGCTCTATTTAATATCATCAGAGTCTTATTTTCTTTTCGTTTGTGTAGTTTTGCTCATGTTTTTTTGAAGATTATGGTGTGTCAACCAGTTCATGTTGAGATCGGTCTAATTTGACTTGCTGTTTGCACATGTTGTTTTTTGGTTTCATACGGTCAGTTGCAATTTATTATTTGCATTTAGCATGCATTTCCCTGCTGTGTGTTGCAGGACAGGCCTGTGTGACTCATTGTTGGGTCACGAGCCAGCAGTTTGAGATTGAGATGGCAGAGTTCCCAGCGCTTCTCATAGTTATAAATGTGCCGTCTGATCTGTGATCTACATCTCTTAAGAATGAGGAGCGTTCTGCATCCTTCCTCTGATTAGCCTGTTTGACCGCAGATGCTTCCTGCAGCTGCAGAGCACTTCCGTCTGCGCCGAGACCCTTTTGTGCGAGTCGTCCGTCTCAGCTTGAGCTGCACCCGCCGAATTTCAATAGCTGTTGAGTTGGGAAGCGGGAATGCCCATCTGTGCGCGCCCATCTTCCGCCGAGGACACTGGGAGATTTTATTTTCCCTGTGAATGGGCCGCAGTAATTGGCGTTCCTGAGGGAATTCACTCACTTGAGAACCAGAGTTTTGTTTTGGTTCCCGATTTGATTGAGCATGGAGACGATAGTGATTATGTAGGAATGTCTTTAATAATACTAAATACTAAAATAAAACAAAAAAAAAAAAATAAAATAAACAAAAATTTAAAAAAAACTAATAAAAATTTAAAATAAACTAATTAATGAGAATATATATATATTACTTTATAAATGTCAAAATATTTATTTTATTACATTTTAATTTTTCATTTCGTTATTTTAATTAAAATTTTTATTATTTTGTATTTTGTTGTATTTGTTCATTTTCATTGTTTTAGTTTGTATAGCTTTTTATTTTTTAAATGCATTTTATTTTTTACTTTTATTCTATTTTATTTTTTGTATTTAATTTATTATTTTTAATTTCGTTTTTTATCTTTTTATTTTTTCATTTATGTATTTAATTTTTATCCTATTTTAAATTTTTCATTTCTTTATTTTAACTACTTTTTTATTATTTTGTATTTTGTTGTATTTGTTTATTTTCATTGTTTTAGTTTTTATAGCTTTTTATTTTTTTAAATGCATTTTATTTTTTACTTTTATCCTATTTTATTTTTAATTTAGTTTTTTATCTTTTTATTTTTCATTTATGTGTTGAATTTTTTTTTTAAGTTTATATCCTATTTTGATGTTTTATTTTTTATTGTGTTTTTGTATTTTCATTTAATCTTATTATCTTTTAATTTAATACAAATTTTTATATTTATATATTTTTATATATAACTCTCACACTCAACTGATGAGCTCAGCAGTAGATGTTTGAAGCAGTACAAATGAAGCAGAAGACATTAATTGCAGGTTTGACCCAGATACTGAACAGTATCTCAAAATGCTCAAAAACACCAGCCTGTCCTTGAAGATGACATTCAACCCCTGCTTTCTGCAGCAGAACTGGAAGTAAACACTTGTAGATGTTAAGGCGAGAAGCGTGCCTGCGGTGGCCGTGTAAACAGAGACAGGGTCGTGACGGTTTGTTTTTCAGAGAGGATGTTTGTGAGCGATCATCTGGCGGCCCGTGGGTGGGTTTTCAGGCCAGACGTTCATCTAGGGCGCACTTCTGCAGGCTGTGCTCTGAAGATGCCAGCTTACATTTGCCCCGCTTACATAAGAGCTTCATCCGGTGAGCATGAAAAACAAGCCTCTCTGCAGACTGAGATTATTCAGCATGGCATGGATTTATTGTCCTGTTCTGAAGAAAGAGCTGCGGGATTCACTTGTGAGCTCAGGATTGAAAACAGGGCTCTTTATAGATCCCAAATGAGTCTGAGCTTCACATCTGCTGCAGCTGAGGCTCCAGAAGGACACGACAGATGCGTGTGTGTGTGTGTGTGTGTGTGTGTGTGTGTGTGTGTGTGTGTGTGTGTGCGTGCGCTGAGCTTCAAGACTAATTTTTGTTTTACTGTGCGCATGCAGTACAAGTAATGAACTTTTGATACTTTTTTTAGTTAATACACTGTTTCCTAGTACAAATATCTAAACACTGTTAAATCAAGATGCATTTAATTAAAATGCAAAATGACCTTTATTTCTGAGCAGCTGATCAAAGTTAGGTGAGCTCATGTTTAAGACAAAAAATAAATGAAATTTGCTAGTGGAGTTGAAAAAATAAACTTGCTTTTCCTTTGAATTAAGTGTATTTCTGAGTTGGCGGTTTTTATATATTTAATGTTTTTGAAAGAAGTCTCTTAAGTTCACCAAGACTACATTTATTTGATCAAAAAATACTGTAAAAATTGTGAAATATTATTAGAATTTAAAATAGTTGTGTTCTATGTGAATCTCTGTTGAACTGTAATTTATTTCTGTGATGCGCAGCTGTATTTTCAGCATCATTACTCCAGTCTTCAGTGTCACATGATCTTCAGAAATCATTCTAATGATTCAAGAAACATTTCTGATTATTATCAATGTTAAACACAGATGTGCTGCGTAAATAACTCAATTTTGATACATTTATCTTTTTTATAATTCAATTAATCAATTAAATGTATTTAGATTTTTTTAGATATTTTTTAGATATTGCGGATGTATGTTTACTTAATGCACTATTTTTTAGAGGGGCGTCAAAATGACAATTTTCTCCTGAATTTTGGAGAAAATTACAAGGGGTAAAAAAGACTTCAGAAAGCAGGCAGAATAGAGTGCAAGTGTTAGAGTGTCATATACATATATATATGTATATATAAAAAAGAAAACCTAGATAAAATAAAATTAGAAAATACAATACTAAAACTAAAAAAAAAAAAACTTTAATTCTAATCTTATGGTAATTAATTTTGTGTGTGTTCTGCTGTGTTTGATTGACAGCTGCTAGAGGAGTATGGGTACGACTGCCAGCGCTGCTCCCCAGCCCACACTGCATGAGAGTTTCCACGGCAACGGGATGACGGACAGCAGGCGGTCGGCGAGCAGGCGCCTCCTTCCAGACGCTCAACATCCACAACAACAAGGCCAAGTCCATCATCACTAATAAAGTGGCTCCTGTGGTCATCACGTACGTCCGGCCGTCCGGCTCTGTTCTGAGAGCGCCTGCAGTCACAGATCATTCGCCTGATTGAGTCTCTCTCTGTGTGTGTGTGTGTGTTTGTAGGTATAACTGCAGACAGGAGTTTCAGATCCACGATGATGTCCTCCGTACAAACTATAAAGTTGGGAGGATCTCCGACAACATGCCTGAGCACCATCTGGTCCAGGTGAGCCGGACTCTTGCTCTCTCAGGAAAACAGGGTGCATTTTTAGATTTATAGTTAGTTATTTAGATTTAGTTTTTAGTTATTTGTTACTTGATTTTTTTCATGACAATAAAGCACATTTTCATTCAAAGTCTCATTACTGTTACTTGAAATAAAATAATCACGAACTAAAAAAAAAAAGATATATATTCTTTATTTCAGCTAGTTGCCAAAGCAACATTTCTCATTTTCATTCAGTTGAGGTTGATGTACTGAAACAACTAAAGTTAAATCTGAAATAAAAATTAACAACAAAAAATATATAGGCTTATTTAAAAAAAAAAAACTAATGAAAATGACAAAAATACTCAAATGTAAACCAATGACACACATTTTGCATTAAATAATATTTTTTAAATATTTTTTTTTGTATTTATTATTTTTATTATTTTATAAATTTATAGTTTAATTTTTTTTATAATTATTATTTTTTTGTGTCAATTAACACGGGAAAGGGAATGGCAATTAATCACATTTGCTCTTCAAATTCTCATTGTAATCAGGGTTATTATACTTAACTAAAACCATTAAAAAAATTGTTACTTGAAATAAAATTAAATGTTATAAAATAAAATATTTTAAAAAATGTATTTTATTTCAGCTAGTTGCTAAGAATTTAATTTATATTTAACTTGATGTACACAAATGTCTAAAATGCAAATAAAAATGAATAAAAACTATAGACAAGGGCTGTCAGTCGATTAAACTTTTTAATCTAATTAATTACATGACGTTTTGATTAATTGATCTAATTAATTGCAAAATAAATTTGACTGTGAAAATACCCACAAAAGATTATTCAAAGTTATTTTTGTGTTAAATGAGAAAGTATCAAGTAGGCATTACAAATTGTAGCTTTAGAAAGAAGAATTTTATTTGATTCAACATAATTTATTACACAAAATCATTTAGACTGCAGCGGCCTAACAAACTATGGAACACAAAAGAAGATACTTTGAGAAACATCTCAGTATTTTTTGTTCATACAAAAATTTTCAACCAAAACAAAAACATCCCAACACCAACAAAAATAAAACATATACCTACAACAAAACAAAAAAGAAAGGTTTGAAACGACATGAGGGTGAGTAAATGACAGAATTGAATTTTTTGGAGTGAAATATCCCTTTAATGTTGTAAATATCATTTATTTTAAATGATACTCTAAATAAGAAACTAAATCTGCCAGCAGGTGGCAGTAAATGTCATTATGACTCATTCATTCGATTCGTTCGAACAGCTGATTCGTTCAGTTATGAAGTAAACGGCTCTCATGAACGGATCTTTGAATCACTGATTCACAATATTACATCAAAACTCAAAAACACACATAAACTAAAAAACTAAACACTGCTCTGATACTCATAAAAACACTAACAATTCCTCCAAAGCTAACAAAGCAAACATGCACTCTGCAAAATTGAGCAAAAACACATAATATTGTGTTTAAAATATAAACTTCTTATTTACTGAACTGTTGTGTGAAATCACATATAAACTCGTGATATTCGGGACAAAATCAGCACTTGTGTGATATTGCTCTCCCTGCTGGTGTGATATCGTTTATCATATGATATAAATATGAGACAAAAAATATGAGTTGTTGCCCTGCATCATGTTTGTGAACAGTCAGCTGTATGAAATGTAAGATGACGTACAGGTCTGGGGGCGGGGCCAGTGCGTTAACTACATTAAAATAATTGAATCACATTATTTTTCATAATTAATTACTTAAGTTAACGCATTAAACTGACAGCCCTAATATAGACACATTATAAAAACCTAATAAAATGACAAGCCACAAAGCAAAAGTACTAATACGTCAACCAAAAAATAAAATGAAACAGAAAATGAAATTAAAAAGAAATTGAAAATATAAAAATAAAAATTAACTGGAAAATGAATACATTATTTGAATTTGCTTTTTTAAATTAAATGAATAAATTGAAAAATTCGTGACCGTATAGCAAATGCTGCCACAGTGTATAAATTCAGATATTTGTAGTCAAATGCAATAAAAATAAATAATAAAATAATTAATAATAACACTACATTAATTGGGCTAGATTATTTATTTTATTTTATTTCATTTTGCATTACAGTAATGACAATCAGAAAATCCACTTAAATATTATGATGATTTTTTTTGTACCAAAAAGTACAAAAGTGCAGTACGTACAATACCATAGTAAATAGTAATTAGTAAATGTCATACCGTAGTACCATAGCACGATATTAAATGTCATATCAAATTTTAGTTTTTTTGCAAGCTACAACATTGTGCAAGCTCTGTTTATTTATGTAGTAAATATGAATATGATAATCATTATGCTTTGAGATATACCATGGTGCCACTACAGTATTGTTTTTGTTCACTCTTCATGTCAGATCTGGCCTCATTTGCTTCATAAGTCACAGTGTATTTGTGTCTAATGTATTTGTGTCTGAATGAGAGGACAGATCCGAGGCTCGTAAATGTCTCTATCTTCACTTCTGTCTTCGTCATTAATTACTGCCCCGCTGCTCTGCGCTCTTTAGTCTTCGCAGGACGTTTGCACCTTTATCTGAAGGCTTTGAAGCTCCTCACCTCCCGCTGGCCACTCGTTCCCTTTGTTTGCTCGTTAGTTTCTGTTTGCTGATGAGCCAATGATGAGTTTCGCTGTAAATCAACAGATAACACAGAGCGGCCGCTTGTCAAACACTCGCCATCGTTCCGGTTCCTTTCCAGAACGTCGCGTTATTTGATGATCTTCTGGAGCTGAATGCTCAGGTTTTCTACATCATAAAGTAGGAATTATGTGTTTAGCAGATAATTTTATAAAAGCTGGGGTTAATGCTACATGAACGGCATGTCAGAATTTTCATAATTAAAATTTTAAAAACTGTAAAAATCTTTATTGAACACTTGCCTTTTGTGGCATCATCAGTGCTACTTAAATATTACTTATGCACCATTTTATTTTATTTTAATTTGTTACATTATTTTGTGATTTTTTAGCTTTTTTTTATTCTTTTGGTTTAAATTTTATTTTTTTTAGTGCTAAAACTTTAACCAAAAAAATTCATTTTAAATTATGAATAAAAATAATAATAATTCTGTCTGTAATAAATATGACATTTTGAGAATGACAGCTTTTGTTTATTTATATATATATATATATATATATTTATTTTTCATTTTTACATTACTGTTTAGATTTAATAAAAAAAATTATTTTAGTGCTAAAACTTCAATTAAAAAAATAAATGAAAATGGAGATTATTAAACAAAACTAATTAAAATTATAAACAAAAACTAAAAATACTAAAATAACACTGACTTTAATACATGTGAACATTTTAATTAATTTTTTTTAATTAAATAAATTAAAAGCAGTATAACAAATGCTACTACAGTATATACATTTAAATATTTATAGGCAGATGAAATAAAAATAAATAATAAACTTGTATAAAAAGACCCAAAATAGCAGCAAATCCAACAGTTAAAGCTAGTTTTATACATCATTTCATCTTAAAATATAATTTAATCCTACAGAAAAAAATGTTTAGCTTGAATGCAATGGAAAGTGCTTTGGATAAAAGCATCTACCAAATGCATAAATGCAGATGTGTGTTAATTAATAATTTTTAGTCTGAGGACATGAACAGCTCTGAGCAGAATTTCACCTTGTGATTGTGCAATATGAATGTTGCCATAGAAATTAATAACTTTTATTCTGAGGACATGAACAGCTCTGAGCAGAATTTCACCTTGTGATTGTGCAACGTGAACCTGTGTGGACACACTTTAATTATGTGTCTGTGAATAATGAATAATGTTATAAAAGACCAGCATAAATGCTTGAAATTAGTTTTAGAGAAAACAAAGCGTGCAAACTGTGGAAGCTCGTTTCTGCCACTGAATAAAAAATAAAAAAGGTAATTGCAACTTATCTCACAATACTGACTTTTTCCCCTCAGAATTGGACTTTATAACTTACAGTTGTGAGTTTATATCTCGTAATTCTGAGAAAAGAAGTTAGTATTGTGAGGTATAAACTTGCAAAAAAATCAGAATTAAAATAATAAAACAAAAAGTTATATGAATTTGCATTTAAAAAAAAAAAAAAAAACTGTGAGACATAAACTGAAAAAAAAGCCAGAATTGATATATTAAAAAGATCTGAATTTGCATTTGTGAGAAAAAAAGTCAAAATTGTGAGGACAAGTAAAAACTGTGAGATATAAACTAAAGAAAGCCAGAATTAAAATATGAACAAAACAAAAATCAGAATTGCGGCATATAAACTCACATTTGCGAGAAAAAAAGTCTCGTGAGAAAAAGTTAGAATTGCTAGAAATAGTCAAAACTGAGATATAAACTAAAGAAATTCTGAATTGCGAGAAAAAGTCAAAACTCTGAGATATAAGCTAATTGTGAAGATATATAGAAGAAGAATTGAGATATAAATTCGCAATTGTGAGCGAAAAATAAAACGAAATACCTTTTTTTTTTTTTTTTTTTTTTTTCTTCAGTGTCAGGAAATAAGCTTCCATAAACGTCTGTTTCTTTGCAAAACATTTTCATTAGAAGACACAGTTGAGTTGAAAGGAAAAGCAGCATTAATTCTGTTTAAAAAGCTGTTTTTTGAGTGTTTAAAGCGCTGGTAGAGATGACTGATGATCTGACCGCGCTCTTCTCAGGGCTCTTACTTCATGGTGCAGGACGTTTTCAGCAAAGCAGACGTCCTCAGCACCAGCGGCTCGTACGGAGCACCCAACTTCCGCCAGAGCAAAGGCAGCTTCCCGCTGTACGGCATGGGTCAGCCCAGCCTGAATGGCTTCAAACAGGTCCTCCAGAGACTGCAGGGTCAAGGCCATCAGGTCAGTGTGTGGAAATGTGTTGAGCTTCTATCAAGAGAAAGTGATGTGCAAATAATGCTGCTGATGAGGTGTTTGTCGATGCTATTGTTGATTCAGCTAATGTGTTTTACACCTGCGGTGCTGATTAAACTGAAACTCTATTGAACTCGAGCAAATGAGTTTAAATAACCATGATGATTACTGACTTTGTTATGAGTCGAGTTCTATTTGGCCTGATTTACATGCGTTTGCTCTCAAAAGGAGGTGCTTTTCTTCTGTCTGCGTGAGGAGCCCGTAGTGTTCCTGCGTTTGGACGGAGACTTTCTTCCCTACACTCCCAGGAGGAAGGAGAACCTTCACGAGAACCTGCATGATCTCGGACCCCACGCCTGCTCTGAGAGTCTAGAGCTCATCATCAGAAAAGAGGTCAGGAGATGAGAATGTAGAGGATACCATCAACAGAACAGAAAAAAGTTAATGACACTCACTTAATTTATTCGGAAAACATAAACAGGTACAGACAATGAATGCAGACCTAAATGAACATTTGAATGGAATTAAAATTCATTTTGATATGATATACAGTAACTGTCCTGAGATCAGGGAAAAAATTATTAACTTATAATAATTTAATTTAATTTAATTTAATTTAATTTAATTTAATTTAATTTATTTTATTTTATTTAATAAATTATTTTATTTATGTCTAATATTTTATTATTATTATTATTATTATTATTATTATTATTAATAATAATAATAATTGTTATTATGTTACTTTCTGATTTTATGATTAATAATAATTATGCATCAATGTAAATATAATAAATTAGAAAAAATAATAATATCAAAACTTAGGTTTAGTTATACTTTTATTGAATTATTATTATTATTATTATTTAAGCAGTGAAGCATACATAATAATAATAATAATAATAATAATAATAATAATAATAATAATAATAATAATAATTATAATAATAATAAAAACAATAATGTTTTCTGATTTTAGGATTAATTATAATGACTATATATATATTATTGCTAACAATAATGATTAATTAAAAACAGTAATAATACATGAAAATAACAGAAATAGAACAATTACATTTCTAAGCACTTAAAAATGATTTCCCCATTTAGACCCAAATGTTTATGCGATCCTGTCACTTTAATTTCATGCTAACATCACAGACGGACTTCCTCTCATGTGCATGTGCTGATCTGAAGTTATTTGTGTTTTCAGCTTCAGGACTTCGCCAAACTCAACGACAACGTGTTCTACGTCTACAACGACATCGAGCATTTTAAAGGAGAGCCTCAGAAGATCTCCATCAGCTGTGAGGAAGACATGCACGTCACAGAGGAGGTGTACAAGCGGCCGCGCTTCACCCTGCCCTCGTACAGGTGCACACAACTGCTGCTTCATTCTTACATGTGGTCTAACCAGTGCAGAAAATTTCCTTATCTCTATTATATTTTGTTATTATTATTCTAAATCAATGCTATTGGTCATTGTCATGTTCATTTGTGTGTTTACAAATATTTAACCAATGAAAAGCATTCAAAGGAGCATTTGACTAAACCTCGTGATGCCATTGGTTCATCAAATTGTCAATCAAACCTCATAACTCCACCCCGCTTTATTCAGAATGAAGTGCAAGAACTGATGTTTGAATAAGAGCAGCCTTTCCTTTCCTCAAGAGACGCTGTCTTTAAAAGATAATGTTTTTAAAGAGCAGAGAAGGGTCTTAACATTTGCTGTCTAGCAAGTGAGTAAATGACGTTTGAAACTAATGTTACACTTTAAATATAGATTGCATATGTTACATTATGCCAGTAGGTGGCGACCAGTGACTGTTAAAATGTATCTGATGTCTGAATCATTAATTCAAGAGAGATGCGTTCAAAAACTGTGGACGAAGCATGTATTCATTCTTTTATTTCAAATGATTTTTACATAGGCCTAATGAATTCATTTAAAGTAATAAGTAACATTTTAGACATTTATAAATTGACTCATTTATAACATTAAATACAACACTTTGTCAGAATCTCAAGTAAATTAGCCTACATATTATTTTGTTTGCTTGTATAATGTTTTGTTTTCAGAAGCGTTCTATTGGTTCGTTCCGCGATCCATGCATACAACGATTGGACACAAACTTTGCAATTTGCAATCCAATATTGACTGTTTTTGCTCAGGTTCGCTGATCAAGTTTCAATCAGAGCCACTGCAGAACTGTTTTTTGTCTCGGAGCAACACACAGTGGTGTTTCGATACCGAATGAATCCACGTTTTTGAACGAATCAAGTGAGTCAATGATTCAGTGGCTCATTCATAAAGACAGATGCCTTGATTCCGAATGAATCAGCAGCCATTTGAATGAATGACTAATGACTCGCTCATTAAAACAGTCATTTACCGCCATCTGCTGGTGATTTGGTTTCATATTTAAAAGTATTGCATTTTTCCCTTGTATGTTCAAAAATATTTAAAACATAATTCTTATAAAATTATTTGTGACCATGGACCACAAAACCAGTCATAAGGCTCAAACCGAAATTGAGATGTATACATAATCTGAAAGCTGAATAAATAATCTCTCCACTGATGTGTGGTTTGTTAGGAGGATAATATTTGTCTGAGATACAACTATTTGAAAATCTGGAATCTGAGGGAGCAAAAAAATCTAAATATTGAGAAAATCATCTTTAAAGTTGTTCAAATGAAGTTCTTAGCAATGGCATATTACTAATCAAAAATTAAGTTTTGATATATTTACGGTAGGAAATTTACTAAATATCTTCATGGAACATGATCTTTACTTAATATCCTAATGATTTTTGGCATCAAAAAGAAAAATCGTAATTTTGACCCATACAATGTATTTTTGTCTATTGCTACAAATATACCCAGAGACTTCAGACTGCTTTACCTCAGCTTCATCCCTTTCTATAAATTTTTAAACGCCTGTTTACACGCATTAATTTCACACCAACCAAAACAGTGGCAGAAAAAAGGTTGGGAAACACTGGTCTAAAGGGTTAATAATGATAATCTAAATTGTGTCAGAAAAAACGCCGCTGGAGGACCATATTAACTGGTCTAAAGGGTTAATAATGATAATCTAAATAAAAAGTGTGAATGTGTTTGTGCAGGTATTATCGTCTGCCTCTGCCGACGGAGGGCGCGCCGCTGGAGGACCAGTTTGATGCGTTTGTGAACGTTCTCCGGGTAAGAGATTCTCCTGAAAACACCAGCATGAACTGCATGAGCTTTCTGAGAACTGTGCTGTGATCTAAATCATACATCCATCAGCTGATACAGTATAATGTGAAAGACATAAACGCATCACCGGAATAGTTTTCTCGTGATGCTTCACGCCACTTCAGCCGTCAATGTGATTAAAGCCTCTGAGGATGTTAGACGTCTTTGAGACGGTGGAATCTAAACACGTCGGATGCTTTAAAGCGCATCGGAGCTGTAATATATATAACGTGTTTAGATAGAAGGAGATGAGTCTGTAGATCATCAGACGGACTGAAGACAAACTGAATGACATTCAGTTACAAAACAAGAGCAGCATCCAAACACAAACAAAACCTCATTGTTTTCTCTCTCTCTGCACTTTTTGATGTTTCTAAAGCAGACAGCACTTATAGAAATGTACCTTGTTACCATAGTTTGTATGCAGGGACATATATATTTTAAAAAAATGGTGTCAAGTAAAATCACTAAATTTTCTCGTAAATCATTACTCTGTACTTAAATATATTTACACTGTAACAATGATGCCAATAACAATGAGTGTATCTCGTATTAAACATGCTCTAATCATTTTTTTTGCTGTGTAGTTTGAGTTTTGATTAGAGAATAAAACAGAATTTTATTTTAGTGTCTGTTACATGTTGCATGGACTTACTGTAGTAATAACAATGAATTTTGCACTAATTACAGTAATAACTCTATCTAACGTACTGTTTTTAATTAATTACTCTGTATTTACATTAGTGTACACTGTAACAATGATGCCAATAACAATGAGTGTAACCAAAAATTAAAACTCAATATCATTCTATATGCAATTATTGTATATATTTGCTCAATCCACAAAAAAATATCAGTCAAGCTTTACAATAAGGTCCCATTAGTTAATGGATTAACTAGCATTGGGCAATACGTTTGTTTTATTAATCTTCATTAATAAAAATACAACTGTTCATTGAATATGCATTTATTATTATTATTGTTAAAACAGTAAATAATACCACTTAACAACAACAAAAGCAACAGTCATAACAACAATAATAATTATTACAATACAAAAATGTAAAAAAAAAAATTCTGATCATAGGATTGTATTATTTATAGGAATATGAAATTAATTAATTATAGTAATAATTATTATTAAAGCAGTGGATTATAATATTAGATAATAATAATTATAAACAAACTTTTAAAAAACTAATTTAATATGCATTATGTATGTGTTTTATAATAATAATAATAGTACAAAAATGTAAAAAATGTTTTCTGATCATAGGATTGTATTATATAGGAATATGAAATTATTATTATTATTATTATTATTGATTAATTAATTAATAGTAATAATAATTATTAAAGCAGTGAATTGTAATATTTAATAATAATAATAATAATATTAAACAAATTGTTTAAAAACAAATTCACTATGCATTGATTTATGTATTTTATAATAATAATAATAATAATAATAATAATAATAATAATAATAATAATAATAATACAAAAATGTAAAAAATGTTTTCTGATTATAGGGTTGTATTATATGAATATGAAATTATTAATGAATAAATTATAGTAATAATAATAATAAATAATAATAATTATAAAAAAACTAAATAAAAACAAATATAAAAAAAATTATTAAAAAACAAAATAAAAAATAAATAATACAAAAATTTAAAAAAAATAATAGTACAAAAATGTAAAAAATGTTTTCTGATCATAGGATTGTATTATATAGGAATATGAAATTATTATTATTATTGATTAGTTTAATTAATTAATTAATTATAGTAATAATAATTACTAAAGCAGTGAATTGTAATATTTAATACTACTACTACTACTACTACTACTAATAATAATTTAAAAACAAATTCACTATAAATTTGATTGTATTTTATAATAATAATAATAATAAAAAATGTAAAAAATGTTTTCTGATTATAGGATTGTATTTTATATAAGAATATGAAATTATTATTATTATTATTATTATTATTATTATTATTATTAATTATAGTAGTAATTATTATTAAAACTGTGAATTATAATATTTAATAATAATAATAATAAACAAACTGTTTAAAAACTAATTTACTACGCGTTGATTATGTATGTATTTTATAATAATAATAATAATAATAATACAAAAATGTAAAAATTTTCTAATCATAGGATTGTATTATATAGGATTATATATAATAATAATACAGCTTTATTTATTTATTTATTTATTTATTTATTGACAGCTAGATCTGTCAGTCTATCTATCACTAGTTTTACTCTGGTAAAGGCCCGATGAAAGAGACTTCCTTTGCGTGTCTTGTGTTAACCCACACACTTGTTTAATATAACATAAGATCAGTCATGTGGCCGATGAAAGAGACTTCCTTTGCGTGTCTTGTGTTTCCTGTTTCTCTGGTTTAAGAGGACAGAAGCTGAAGCCACAGATTTGTGGAGTTTAAGATTAGAAAGCAGAACGGCCGCAGTAAACCACAGGCTGACTGCGCAGAAATGAGTCCTGATATCTGATAAATGCTTCATATTCTGTGATGTGATGCTCATGCAAATTCCCAGAATGCTTTTAAAATGAACTCTTTTGTTGCATATGTTGGCAGTGTGTGGGCCACTAGAAATCATTTGTCTAAACTCTGTCCGCTCGCTATTTAAAGCGTCCTGACAAACTGCAGGACTCGAGCTGTTCTTTTAGCCCTGCCAATAGAACGATACACAGGAAGCAGCTTTATAAAAGAAAGAGGCCACTTCCTGTCTCGCTCTAAGGCTGTTTGTTCTCCAGGGCTGTCAACACGCCTCACGCAGAGACCGGATCTCATTTAATCACTTCACTGTAGATTGAAATTCTTTTGCACATTTCTAAACTCAAACAGAGACTCATTATTTATAGCATTTCCTGTGTGCAGAAATATAGACAGTATAGATATAAATAAAGCAAGGAAAGAGGAACGTTAAAAGGATATAAGTGGTTGTTGTTTGTGTTATAAATTTTATTCTTAATCAAACACGTTTAAGGTTTTGTTTAAAATAAAACCAAACATTTTATTTCAGGTAAATAAGCTAAATTAAGGATTCCCAAACTTTTCTTGTCAGCCAAATATTTTTTTTTTTTTTAGATTTAAAGTTAATAATATTTCAACAAAACATTCATAATTATCTGAAGGTGGTTAATGGACACATGACATGCAAGTAAACACATTCAATTATTTAATATTATTTTATATAAAATAATTTGTATATATTTTTAAGTTGTTTATATTTTTTAAATATATTTTATATTTTATATATTTATTTTTTATATATATACATTTTAAAGTTTTTCATTTTAATTTGGGTCTGTTATTTTATTTTTATTGAGATACTTATATTCTTTTTTTCAATATTTGAATTTGGAATTTCATTTTAATTTTAGTTAAAGTTTTAGTTGTTTTGTGTTTGTAATTTGTATTAGTTACTGTTTTAGGCTTATATAGTTTTTATTTTAGTACATCTAGTTAAACTATGAAAATTAGAAATATTTCTTTGTCAACTGGCTGAAATAAAATACATTTTTACAGACAGATAGATAATTTTAGTTAAGTATAATATTCCTGATTTCTTATTTTTATTTTGCATTTTTATGATTTTTATGAACCCTTATAGTTCCTCATGAATCTCTAGGGTGGGAAACCCTTAGTTGATTGATGTTAGATTTAATTTATTTCATTATTAAAAGCAAATGATTTCTCTCTCTCGCTCTGTCAGGAGAATCCGTCTCTGTCCTTGAGTCGTGACGTGTCGCGGTCTCTTCCGGCTCTGCTGTTCAGCTGTCAGGTCGGCGTCGGCCGAACGAATCTGGGAATGATCCTGGGATCTCTGGTGATGATGCACCTCACGCGAGCGACCCAGGAGCCGACAGCACCGTAAGACCCCGGACACATCACATGATCACATACTCTTTACACACTAGCACTCAAACGTTAGGGTTCAGTCAGATGTGTTTGTTTTTGAAAGATTCTCTTAAAAAACAAAGACTCTCATCAAATCAAAACTTAATTTAATCAAAAAAAAATAAAAAAAAATAAATAAATAATATTGCAATTTGGAATAGCTGTTTTCTATGTGAATCTCTGTTAAAGTGTAATTTATTTCTGTGATGCGCAGCTGTATTTTCAGCATCATTGGAAACTGTAATCTAGTGTCACATGATCTTCAGAAATCATTTTAATATGATGATTTGCTGCTCGAGAAACATTTCTGATTATTATCAATGTTGAAAACAGCACAATGTTTTTGTGGAAACTGTGATGCATTTTATTTTTCATGATTCACAGATGAATAGAAAGTTCAAAAGAACAGCATTTATTTGAAATAACATTATAAATGTCTTTACTGACACTTTTGATCCATTTAATGCATCCTTGATTAATATTTTATTTAAAAAACAGAAACTTTTTATATTTATTAACATTCTTTTGCATGCTTAAGAATGTTTAATAAAGATGTGTATTTGTGTTTATTATGTGCATTTACATTTAGTCATTTAGCAGATGCTTTTTATCCAAAGTGATGACAATAGAAACAATCAAAATCAACAAAAGAGCAATAATAAGCAAGTGCTGTGACAAGTCTCAGTTAGTCTGAATAACAGTACACATAGCAAGGTTTTTATATACAGTACAGTTAAAGTGTGATTTTGCATTTAATGTGAATGTTGTCACATGTTTATAGAGCTGAAGAGGATTTGACACAAAAACAAAAAATCAATTCCAAGTTAATCACACACTCACAACAAAAATCTCCCAAACGTCAAAAAGTCTCATGGAAGAGGTTTGCATTTGAATGTGTTCAATCTAATATTTCTATATAAACACTGAGAGATCCCAGATGAGCTGCTGACCGTGTCCTGCTGTGTTTCAGGTGGACCGAGCCATCGATCTGTGCTCTGAGATGCACGACATCCAAGAGGCAATTTATGAGAACAAACAAAAGCTGGAGGGAATCGGTGAAGACTATCAGATCCAGGTGAGCATCTCTCAAGGCGAATGTGTTTCATTTTTCACTTTTTCTAGAATTAAATAGGCAGGGTTTTATTTTTTTTGGAATGATTTCTGAAGATCATGTGACGCTGAAGACTGGAGTAATGATGCTGAAAATACAGCTGCACATCACAGAAATAAATTAAATTTTGCTATATATTCACATAGAAAACAGCTATTTTGAAACTAAAAATATTTCACAATTTTTATTATGTTTGATCAAATAAATGCAGCCTCTGTGAGCAGAAACATTACATCTTAACGATTGTAAACTTCTGACCAGTAGTGTATGTATAAACCCCTTCACACATGAAATCAGTGGAGGCTGACGAGGACGTTTTGAAAGATGGATTTCTCATAATACGAGCCCTGAATCTGAAGACACTCCGTGTTTAAAGCACTTCATTACTTTGTCCGGCTTCATTACACAGACTGGACGGATGAGTGTGTGTAAGGCGTTTGAGACTCTTTATGCATCACTGAGCTGCTTCTGTCCGTCTCCAGTGATTCCTCTTCTCTGGACAAACTGAAATCTGCTGTGCTCAACTTAGTTTGCTTGTGGATCACTTGTGTGCAGAACCACACCCACCTCCACCAACTGCAAAATTAATAAATAAATTCAATTTTTCTGTTGTCTCTCTGTGTGTGTGTGTTTTCAGGGAAGCAGCACTAAAGATTACTTCCTCCATCGAACTCTACAGAGTCTAGAGCGGTATTTCTACCTGATCGTCTTTAATGCTTACCTGCATGAACAGGTACAGTATGTTTTCAAGCCTCTCTTTTAAGAGTCACTGTTCATTCACTAGTCATGTTTATGATGTTGTTCCTCTCTGTTCTAGTATCCGCTGGCGTTCGCCTCTAGTTTCAGCCAATGGCTGTGCTCTCACGCCTGGATGTACCCCCTACTCTCCTGCATGAACCAATCAGAGCTCAGAGCACCAGCTGACCTGCTCACGAAAGGAGCTCGAGTTCTGGTAATATATTAAGGGCACCGATTTTCATCACAACATTTGAAGCAAAATCATCCTTTGATTAGAAGATTTAGTTCAAGAGAAACGGAATGTTACAACTGATGCAAGATTCCAAATTCTGTTACGTTCACAGTGATACAAAGTTTAAACAGAACAAACAGCACTGCCAACTCAAAATGAAACAATGTATCAAAAAAAAAAAAAAAGTATAAAAATCATATCACAATTAAGCTTGGTATACTCTTTTAAAACTCTAGTCTAACTCGCGTGCTATATTTGAATTCTTCTGAAGTCACAGACTACATTCAACAACAACATAATATCACATTTAAGCTTGGTATACTCTAGATTATGGCGATCTACACATGTAGTATGTTTCCTTTCACAGATTTAAAATGCCGCTGTTAGGAGAATTTGGAAAGATGTCACATTTTTCCTTTCACAGATTTAAAATGCCGCTCCTCTGCTCACTCATTCAATTTATTACTACTTTTCACAATAATTTAATTAGGACTAATATGATCACATTGAAGAAGACTAGAAATACCTTTATTAATATTATTTAAAAAATAGAAAAACAAAATGGAAAGAGTCAGGCCATCAATAATAATAAATATACTGTAGGTATTAAAGAATGCTTATTAAATTAATAATACCTTTATTAATATTATTTAAAAAATAGAAACATCTGCCTATTCCTAACTTATTCAGAAAGCAGTTTCACTCTATTTTTTTTTTTGTCCGCAGAACAAAATGATTAAAACATTTTAACTTGCAAGATAAATAATAAATCTGGAGTAACAACAAAACAGATTAAATAAATTGATATTAACAAAAATTAATATTAACTAATTATTTAAAATTAACTATTTAAATTTTTCTATTTTGTGCTGTTGTTGTCAGGTATTCTTGAAGGTGTGAAGTGTCATTTGTAATTAAATTAATAAAACTAGTAATAAAACTAATAACTGAGCATAATGTATGGCATCATCATAATCCTAACACCAACCATGAATGCAGGAATATTCTGATGCCTGTACACATATAAACATTGTATGGTTGCAACCCTAATCTAAAGCTTTAAACAGAATTTGTTGTGCATGTAAACAAAGCCGGAGTCAGTGAATAATCCTGACTGTAGCACTTTTGGTCTGCTCCTCACACATACTGACCTGATATACTTTTCCTGACGGCCTCATTCTTCATTCACTTGCATTATATTGTAAAGAGCAGCATGAAGAAATCCTGACGAGCTCAACAGACTCGCTCTACTTTATCTCTCCTGATTGTGGAAGTGTTGAAATGTGGATTTGCTCCGCATGGTCCCCGGCACTTTCTGGAACTGTTTGAAATGTGGATTTGCCTCCGACATGGAAACCGACTTTCCAAGCAGCAGCCTTGAACACTTTCTTCAGTGCTGAACTGACTGAACTGAGGAAGTTGAACGTGATGCTTTTCAATTCATCATCCCTTTAAAAACCATCATCAGTTGAACAACTTACTCAACAAACGAACTTAAAAAAACGAATATAAAATAAAATATATCTAATACGCGTGTTTTGTACAAACAGGCTTCAGTACAGACCTTGATCGTATAAAATAACTTTGATGGGTGTTTAAACAAACTATTATTTTATAAACACCTCTAAAGCAATTTTTATTTTTTTATAATTTATTTTTTATTTTGATATTTTTTCTATTTTAACCTTCTTTGGCCATTATTTATTTGCGTGTATTTTGATATTTTTCGATTTTTAACCTCTTTTTTTTTTTTTTTACAAATCAAATTATTGTTCATTTTCAACAAACTATTTTCTGGAGGTGCTTTACTTTCAAAAAATGTTGCGTGTCCACCTCAAATATCTAATAACCAAAAATATACCACCTCAAATATCTAATAACCAAAAATATATATATGTTTTTTTTTACTTTATTTTTTGAGGTTTGCAATTGTCCCTACAGTTTGAGATGTTTTAAATACTGTTTATAACCCTTTTAACTTTATATTAGTTTAGTGACAGGGTTGAATAATCATGCTTGACAAATAGATCATAGGGAGGAAGTGACAAATAGAGGGCCAATATAATTGTGCAAAAATTAAAGTAAATATATAATTATTGTTGTTGTGTTCTTGTTATGATTTTATTATGTATGGTTATTATTATGGAAAGGAGCTAAAAATCACTATAAAATAAAATATAATAAATAAGATAATAATGACAAACAACCATTTTTATTTTTTATTTATGTATTTTATTTATTTTATATAGTCCTTTCTAAAACCCAAGGTTGTTTTACAAAGTTAGAAAAAATCTAAAAATAATCTATTGTAACAATAATCCAGAATTAATCATTTGTACCCTGTACAAGAATATTAAACAGGGGAATTATTTTAAACAGCAGTTACACATTATCCCAAGATGACACATTTCTCTGTAAACCTTGACTAAACCAATAATGATGATGGATTATTTCTGAAGAGGTGTGTTGTATTTCCAGGTTGCAGATGAGTATTTAGCGCCTGACGTTCTGAGCACCATTAAGCAGATGAAAGTGGCTAATTTCAGACGAGTGCCCAAAATGTCAATCTATGGGATGGCACAGCCGACATCTGAGGTAACGCTTCCCAAAAGCCCCTTCAGACTGCCTCTGGTCCCTTCTGAGGGTTTGTTAATGCTCACCGACAGCATCGCTCATGTTTCAGGCGACGGGAGCCGTTCTGGAGTATCTGACGGACGAGAAGAGGAAGCACAGCAGTGTATTGTGGGTGAATTTGCAGGATGAGCTGGTTCTGGAGGCCAACGGCCAGACCTTCTGTCCAGAGGAGCCCCACGCGTGTGGACCAGCACATATGTGTGCTCTCCTCACAGATGCACCAGATCGAGGTCAGAGCCTGCTTTTTTTGAATTTGGAGTTTTTACAAACATGAGTTCATTGCACCCTCATCTAATGATCCCAATGCTCTAAATAGCAATTAAACATCTGAAAGTATCTTTATTTTTATGTTTTCTGAGAGGAGTACCCTTTCTCCGTTAGCTGCCACTCATCCGAAGCGCACACATAAAGCGCTCTATCCAGGGGCGTAGTTTGTGGGGGGTATAATAATAACCAATAACCAAATCTAGGAAGTACAACCCCCCCAATATTTATACCATGGTTAATGGGAACCTAGAATCAGGTTATTAATTCTGATTAGTGCGCTCGAGAAGTGTGATGAGATTTGCGTGAGCATATACATTTATAATTATTTATTAGCTTTTCATCAGTGTGTGAACCCTTGCTCTACACATTGAACAGCATCTGTGTGTGTGTGTGTGTGACGTAGAGTCTGGAAACGGCTCTGAAAGAGGAACTTGTGGGATGTCAGAAATGGCTTGAAGTGACTCTGGAGCAGGACAAGCAGATGAAGATGTTCAAGAGCTGCCTGTTGACGGTGCAGGAGATCTTTAACCAGCACAAGAGTTCACACCAGGGCCTGCAGTACAGACGGATACCCTTCCCAGAATGCTCCGCTCCAACTGAAGAGGTGAAACACACTTTAACAGACCTGTAAAAGATCTTTCCATTCAGATGCAGTGATGAAGGCTGATGACAAGACAAAGAGAAGACCTTCTGCTCCCTCTAGTGTTCCTCAGAGTCAATGTTTCGATTTTACAGAAATATTTCACTCAGACATGTCCTCAACTCAACTTCATGATATTTTCCATTTAATTTAATTAAATTTTATTTTTGACCCAGAAAAAAATGTCATTAACTAACCCTCAGATTATTTTATTTTATTTTATTTATTTTAGGTTTGTTTATTTTATTTTTTATTTGAATTTAGCATTTATTTAAATTTTTATTTACTTATTTTATTTTATTTTATTGTATTTTATTTTATTTTATTTTATTTTATTTTATTTTATTTTATTTTATTTTATTTTATTTTATTTTATTTTATTTTAATTTTGACCCAGAAAAAAAATGTCATTAACTAACCCTCAGATTATTTTATTTTATTTTATTTTATTTATTTTAGGTTTGTTTATTTAATTTTTTATTTAAATTTAGCATTTATTTAAATTTTTATTTACTTATTTTATTATTATTCTGATATTATTATAATTATTTTATTTTTTATTTTATTTTTACTTAAAAAAAAAAAAAAAAGGAAAAAAGAAACCATGATTATCAAGCTCCAAAATTGACAAAAAAATCACACATGCACAGTTTTCTAAAGGCAATCAATAAAGATTCAAATATGATTAAATAAGATAAAATGTATAAGATGTAGATATAAAAGCATGACACCTTGACTTCAGTGGTTTTTGTGTGTATCATAAAAAGCAAACCCCAGAAGCTCAGAATTTCTCTCTTTGTGTTCAAGTTGTAAATAATGGCATGATCGTGGTTTAATATGACAGCATTGTCATTTATGGGTAAACTATCACTGTAATAGACTTCAGTTTTATTATTCTGAATGAAACCCTGGTTTTATTAAAGTTTCATTATCTTTCTTTTGTGTGCTTTATAGAGTCGTATGAATGTGTTTGTGAAAGTGGTTTATCACAGTCTGCTTCATGGCTTTCATTCGATCACCGTGATAATGTGATTGTCTCTGTGTGTGTGTGTGTGTCTCTCTCTCTCTCTCTCTCTCTGTGTGTGTGTGTGTCTCCCTGGGTTTCTCTCTGCTGTGTTTGTGTTGTGTGTGTGTGTTCCTTTTGTTTCTCTCTGGTCTCTCTCTCTCGTGTGTGTGTGTGTGTGTCCTCTCTCTCTCTCTCTCTCTGTGGTGTGTGTGTGGTCTTCTCTCTCTCTCTCTCTCTCTCTCGTGTGTGTGCTCTCTCTCTCGCTCTCTCTCTCTCTCTCTCTGAGCAGTGTGTGTCATCGGTGTCGTCTCTCTCTTGCCGTAGTCTCTGGGTGTGTGTGTGTCTCTCTCTCTATACCCTCTGTCCCTGTGGGGAGTCTCAGGGTTGTGGACAGGTGGTGCTGGAGCTCGATGAAGTCTTGTCTCACGCTGAAGTGACTCTCTCTCTGGCGGGTGTCTCTCCTCTCTAAAACTGCTCTATGGTAAAGGGTGTCGGTGGCTCTCACCTATCGATGCGCCCCCCCCCCCCCCCCCCCTCGCGGCGCTGGGTCATCACTCTGGCTGTTTGTGTTGTCCCCTCCAATCATCTGCTCGTGCGCGTTCAGGGTTGATAAACTTGGCCTGCCTAAGCGGAGTAGTGGAGGAGTCGAAGATGGATCGCTTCTTCTCCTCTGTGGGTGGCGTGAGGGTCTGGTGTGTCAAGGGTGTAAGAGGAAGTCCTCTCTAACGCGGGCTCTCTCTCTCGAGTCGTCCTTAACTGCTCTAATGGTAAAGGACGGACGACCACAGCGATGGTGATCGCGGCGCTCACACTCTGGCACTTCAACGTACGTCTCAATCATACAATACACACATTATTCAGCCAGATTGATTTTTCTACCTGGATTCAAAGTAGCTTTACAGAAAATAATGATGTTAATGTTTCAAACGTTTTAATATCGTCATGTCTTAATCTCATTTAGCAGATTAAAGCTGGACAATAATATAGTTTACATTTTGTGACGATACATATACAGTATATGTATATATATATAAAAGAGTTTAGGTGCAAAATTATTGAGATGCAATTATTTAGATTTTTTTTTTAACATGTTGTCATTATTGATTTAATGATGAAAATATGACTAAATAAGATGAAATTAACAAGATGTAGAGGTATAGATAATATATTTGTTATATGTTTTTTTATTTATTATATATATTTTTTTATTTTAGTTTGTTTATTGAACACAAAGACATGATTACTAAGCTCCAAAGGGACAAAAAAAAGCACCATAAAACATTTCACTCAAAGTGTGATATTTATTATTATTTATTTTTTTGTTACACAATTTCTAACAAATATGTAACAGTGTAAGCATTTAATTATTTAATTTAATTTATCACTGAATATATTTTCTCTAGTGGTCTCAGACTTTTGAACCCCGCTGTATTTTTACAGAAATTATGATAAATGTCTTAAATGGTGGATGATTGAATATTTAGGTAAATGTTGAGAAATTATCTTATTTATATGTTATAATATTTACACAGAACTGTGTATTATTTGACTTATTTATGGTACACTGTAGCAGTTCTCTATATGTTGGATGTTTTTGTCTGACAGGGTTTTCCAGAGTCTTGCGAGGATGAAATCGTAAGCGTTCCTGATGCCAAATACACAAAGGGCGAGTTTGAGGTGATGCACTTCTGTTTTATGACCTTTCTTTTTAATCTAACATACATTTTTTTTTTCATGTTTTGTTGGATGACAAATAAGGAAAATATCTTTTAAAAAATGCAGTTTACACACTATACACTCAGTCAAAAGATTTTTAATGATTCTTTTGTTCGCCAAGCCTGCATTTATTTGATCCAAAATACAGCAAAAGCAGTAATATTGTGAAATATTATTAATATTTAAAATAACTGTTTTCTATGTGAATATCTGTTAAAATGTAATTTATTTCTGTGATGCGCAGCTGTATTTTGGATCTTGTATCCGTTTTCTCTTTCCTACACGTCACCTTTAAGATCAGATTCAGCGGTTTCTTGTCTGTGCAGTTTAGGTTTTGGAGAGCGTCTCAAACCAAAAGCAAGACCTGTTCTGTCATTCCCAGAAGTCTGTCTGTTTTCGCTCTGCCAGCGGTGGTTTATGGTTTTTCAGGGTTTTTGTAACATGAAACCTGGTTTATAGCATCTCTGAAAATCTGAGATTGTGAGTGCTGTCTTTGTGAAGAACTGCTGTAAGCTCTTTATTAGGAACATAACACATAATTAGTTTAATTCTGGCTGTGAACTCAGAGTTGTGAAACACTGATGGCGTGCAAACGCGCCTCGTTTCTGACCCACATTCAGTGAATGACGCATGTGTTTCGACAGCGACCCGATGCGGAGGGTTGTGACCCGGTCATGTGATCTTTCACTCTGTGTGTCAGTAGCGGCGGTGATTTCTGCTCCTGAGGGTCATTTCACACACGTTACTCTGTTAAACCAAGCTCAGATTCACATGCTGTCAATGATGACCTCAGGATGGATTCAGGGCAACAGTGACCCGAGGGATCAGCTGCCCCTAAAAACACTACACTAAACTAGTTTCTGTGACCCTGTACGGGTTTATGCGTGATGGGAGATGTAGGGCAGATCAAAGTAAAAAATGTTTATTTTTATGTTGGTGTTAAATATGTTTGAAAAATTATAATAACACATTATTATTTTTATTGTTGGTGTTATTAATACTACTACTAATAATAATACTAAATCAATTAATTACTTGTAATATAAATATACTTTGTAATTTCAATATTTTATCAATACTTAAATATTTTATCATAAATTTATTATAATTAAGTGTATTAAAATATTTTTGTTATAATCATTTTATTGTACATTTATTATTAGTATTTAATTTATGCGCATGTTTTAATTCACTGACTCAAGTGTCATGTTAAATTAAATTTTATTTTGTATTTAGTTTATGATACAATTTTATATATATATTCATAATTAAATTAAATAATAATTAAATATTATATCATAAGTATTTTGATTAAAAAATATATAATTTATATTTTATTATTATATTAACTTATTTTTAGTATAATATTTTTATTCTAATAATTTTTATTATGGTTATTATTTTCTCATTTCTTCTCATGTTTTAAGTTTTTTAACCGATTAAATATTTATAGTTAAATAATTTAATATTTAATATTAAATATATAATTAACATATTTGAATTATATATATTGTATGAATATTTATATATAATATTATGATATATTTTCATTATGATATTTTTTATATTTACTTTTATTATTATTAATAATATTATTAATATATAGCATCAGGTTAAATTCCATTTATTTTTGTACTTGGTTTATGAAGCTTAGACGAAATGCTTTTCCTCCGCCTCAATCTAATATCAGCACTCGTGGAACACCAGTTGTTTTGTTATATTAATAACGTGTATATGTATGTATGTGTGTGTGTGTGTGTGTTGTAGGTGGTGATGAAGTTGGTCCGCTTGCTTCCCGACGGTCACCGGATGAAGCGGGAGGTTGATCTGGCGCTGGACTCGGTCAGCGAGACCATGACGACAGACAGGTAGAGGACTCCGTCATCTCATGTACTGACATACAGACACTTATATGACTCATGCATCATACCATACACAAAAAAACAATATCTTTTTAAAACAAACCATACGCTACACAAAACACCAAGAGCTTTTTAAAACACACTGCTTCAGTCTGATTGCTGGTTGACAATTGTGTTTTCTGGCTTGATACTGGGACTGCTCTAGGTTCATGACATCAAATATTTTGATATTCAGAGTTTCTTTTAAGATTTTTAAAAAAAAAATTTCTATTACTAATTTTCTAATAAATATTTAATTTTTATTTTAATTAATATTTTTATATTAATATATTTCATTTATTTTATGATATTTATTCATTAATAATCACTTCATATATAACATATATAACAAAATACTTTAAATTATTTTATTTTATTTTATTTTAAGTATATGCTCTTATTTTGTATGTTCTGTTTTTGATTTTCTAATACTTATTGTTTTATTTTAAACAATACTTTATTTTATTCTTAATATATATTGCATATTACATTTTTTACTTTATATTATTTATTTTCTAATTTAAGTTTTATTTTATTTTAAATACAATAAAACAAAATACATTTATTTTAATTCTAAATATGCATATTTATTTATTTTATTTATTCATTCATTTAAATTCATTAAATGAAAAGAAAACATTGCTTAATTTTATTTTATTCTAAATATATGCTCCATATTTATTTTATTTTATTTTATTTTATTTTATTTTATTTTATTTTATTTTATTTTATTTTATATTTTATTTTATTTTATTTTATGAAGCAGTATAGGAAAAGCATGAAGAAGTGCTCATCAAACATGTTCCTCCTTCACTAGTGTTTTAAATCACCTCATTTTCAATAATGATTTATTTGGCAGCTTTGTGTTTTATCTGTATTCTTGTCATCTTCGAGTGTCCAGTAGATGGCAGTATGTTTCCCCCGTTAGATTTCCACAATTACTCCATAATCAGACGCTAATCAACTTCAGCCTCTATTCATACAAGCAGCACAAATGTCAAGAGTCTCCTTGATTTCATCAGAAGGATTCTGGGAAAACCCTCTAGTGTTTGTTTGACGTTTCCTCGTGCATTAAGATCTGCAGTGGGCTGTGAAAGCCTAACGACTGACAGACGTTTCTGAGGGGTGTGTGTAATTGTGTTTGTGGGTCAGGACGGTCCCGGGCGTCAGTGTCGCTCTTATGTAAAGCTCAGAGGGGGGCAGCTGGCCAATCAAAGCGGGTTTGTGCAGCGAGAGTCGCTCTCAATTTATCACAATCCTCCAATCCTCCCCTCCTCCCCCACTCATTAAATCACTACAGCACTTCTCAGATTAGTTTTTCCCGTGTGGAAAGCGAACACTAATCCTTCTCTTCTGTCTCTTGTCTCTTTGTTGCTTCAGATAAGCGCTGCTGACGGAGAGCGATTTGTAATTGAAATGATCACAGGATGCTTTGGTGTACAGATGAGTGTGTGATGCTGGAAGCGTCTCAGAGAGAGATTCAGTTGTTTGAGACACTTTTAAAGGGACAGTTCACCTAAATATGACGATTCTGTCATCATTTGCTCATCCTCAAGCTGTTTGAGCTTCTTGCATGTGTGGAGCATAAAAGAAGATATTTTGAAGAATGTTGGAGACCAGGGCTGTGTTTCCCAAAAGCATCGTAAGCCTAAGTAGCTTCACTGGTTTCATTACGATGCTTTTGGGAAACGCAGACCAGACCGGTTTCTGGCAGACTTTGACTTCTATGGTAGGTTAAAAAAAATACTATGGAAGTCAGTGGCTACCGTCAGCTGTTTGGTTGCAAACATTCTTCAAAGTACCTTAAGAAAAAATTCATACAGGTTTAAAACTTAAAGGTGAGTAAATGATGACAGAATTGACATTTTTGGGTGCTTCTATGCTTCTATATTATGCTTTATGAATTACCATATTTTCCAGAATATAACTATATAAGTAGTTATATTTATATAACTATATTTTTTTATCATCTTATATCTGCTAAATTTATGTTCCAAATAAGTGTTTACAATGTTTATAAAGTTTTTTATTTTTTATTTTATTTACTGGTATTTTATATTATTTCTGAACTGAATAATAAAATGCATCTTATATGCCAATGCAACTTAATTGAATTATTTTTTTACCCTCTAAATGATGCAATTTTGGCCCGGTGTGACTTATGTTCCAGATATTATTGTATATAATTATTGAAATAATGTGTGCTAAATTATACGAAAATCTGATTTGAATATCAACAGGCATTTTTTCACTTTTTCTATTATTGTGATATCAAACCATAGAAATGTCAATATTTTGGCACTCTCTATAATATAATAGCATTTAAAGCTGATATGACAATAAGCTCAAATACAATCAAAACAAATATTACCATATCAACTTTTTCAGAACCCGCCCCTAAATGGCGCATAAATACTGTCATTGGTTGCTTTCTATGTCAATCACTGGAGAGTTTTCGGTCAGTAAAGGTAGTTAGGTCTGGCTTCATGAGTTTATGGGTTTAATATTCATTCATTTGTCAATATGTGAAGGTATTAATCAGATGTTTCTGAATATGTTTGTTTGCATTTGGCTCTGTTTTTGCCTTGTTTTCTGGCTGCCGTTGATCATCTGATGTTGCATCACACTGTTTCCATGGCAACCGCATCCCACTCTGGACTGCTGACATTAGCTTCAGTTCTTGTGTGGTTTGTTTGATTACAATGCAAACTTTCAGACAGCTTTGACACACACGAGCCTCATAATTTTAGTTCATATTGCTTCTGTCTGTATAACAAGCGTCTGATGGATTATCTGAAAGCGCTTCCTCTGCACTATTTATTTTAATTGAAGGACTGTTTTGTTCTGCACATATTACTCTAGTCAGACTGATTCTGGTTTCAGGTTCCCATCCGACGCTGAAGCCAAATCATATAGTGATTCGAAGCTGAAAAACCCAATGAAATATTCCAGTAAAAGTGGAGGAAATGTAAATCAGTGCCTAAAGAAAGGCTCTCGTGGTTTGGAAGGCGGTGTGGAAAAATATTTGCAGAAGAAAGAGAATGTAGAGAGTGGTGACGTCACGAGAGAGAGAGAGAGAGGGATGGAGCCGATCCAGACGGAGGGAATTTAGGAGAGACCTCCGCACAAAAAGATGTGTGCGTGTGGAGGGACGGCAGCCAGAATCATTCGTCTAGAACAATTAGAGCCATCCGTCTGAGCACACACGAGATTAAAGCTGTGAACAGCTCGCTCTTGCTTTGCTGATGTCTGACACGCATTGAATCTTGTTGCATGTGTGTAGAGAGCCAAAATGCCAAAACCTGAGCGTGCGTTTAAAAAGAGTGTTTTTTGGATTTTAAAAGCCTCCAAACATAAATTGCAAGACATTTCTGTAGCAGTGATATAAATGTATATGCTCCGAAAACTAATGGACGATTTGGAAACCCTCACAGATGAGATTTTAAAGGCGCTGTAAGCACTAGAAGATCATAAAAACATTGAATCCTAGAAACACACACTGAAACACTTGTATGTTATTACTACACGAGTAATTCCATTGTGAGTACTACGAAGTCTTGTAAGCGGTTATAAAACGGATTGTTCCAGTCCTTGATTCTGATTGGTTGAGCCACGTTTGAAGCTGTTGTTAATTACTCTACAAAGTGACATACACCTTTGTTTACATTTGTGTGTTGCTCGGCAACCACTTTGTTACAACCACAAATGTTTCTGAGGAACTACATTGTTTGGTGGAAGAATACTGTTTTTATTAATATCATTACACTTCATTTGCTCTGTTTTATTTTGTGAAACCTTACTGCGTATATGGAATAACTGTTTTATAAAAGCAATAATCCCCATGAAGCCATGGTTTACAGTGAATTTATAACAGCTAAGGGGGTTTTAGGCATGACGCAAACCTAACAACGCCCCTTAGCTGTTATAAATTCACTGTAAACCACGGCTTCTTGGGCCTTATTGCTTTTTTCAGGTCAAAAAAGTGCTTCATGAAGTCAACCTACCAATGTTTACCTGTGGTTACCGGCATATCAAACTGAAAGGAGAGAATTTTAAAATGACACATTTCACTTTTAAGAGAGATGCTGTCCTTGACCGTAATAATAATTCAAATAGTTTTTTACATAATTTTTCTTCCTCCTTTCATCATCATCTTCTTCTTCTTAATAATAATAATAATAAATATAATGATAAAAAATGATAATAATAAAATAAAATATAAAAAAAATGAATTTATTATATTCTAATAATTTAATTTAAAATAACAACAAAAACAAAAAAAAAAATATAAATAAACAACAAAAAAAATAAAAAAATAATATTAATATAAATATAAACTATTAAAAATAATATTTTTATAATAATCAGTCGAATAGATGAGTGAAGATGAAAAAGACTTTTTAATTGATGAGTGTGTTTCTCAGAATCAGTCGATTGGACTAATTACAAATTTAACGAACTTCTCACACACAGCCGTTCTTCACACAGATCAACACACACACAGCTCGCTTTAATCGCTATTGATTGCTGCAAGCTCTCATTTGTTGATCTTTATTATTGAATATATGATGTGTGAAGTCAGAGAATAATAGGAGAATGGCAGAAAACTGTGTTCAAAACTTTTTTTTAATTAATACTTGATTATTGAGCAAGGATGCATTAAATTGAGCAGAATAAATGCTGCTCTTCTGAACTTTCTATTCATCTGTGAATCCAGAAAAATAAAATGCATCACAGTTCCCACAAAAATATTGTGCAGCACAACTGTTTTCAACATTGATAATAATCAGAAATGTTTCTTGAACAGTAAATCATCATATTAGAATGATTTCTGAAGATCATGTGACACTGAAGACTGGAGTAATGATGCTGAAAATACAGCTGTGCATAACAGAAATAAATTACACTTTAACAGAGATTCACATAGAAAACAGATATTTTAAATTGTAATAATATTTCACAATTTTACAGATTTTTTCTGTATTTTTAATCAAATAAATGCAGCTTTGGTGAGCAGAAGAGATTACTTTAAAAAACATAAAATTATTTATATATATTATTTTTAATGTTTCAAGAAATATTACAAATGAATTCTATTATAAATTGCTTTACTGTTTTTATTATTATTATTATTTGGTTGAAACTAGAGTAAATATTCCATCATTGAAATTGAAAGTTGCTGATAATAGAGTAAACAAACTGAATTAGCTTGGCTTTACTACGTAAATGTCATCATAGAAGAAGTCTGAATGGAAATGATTTGCTTTCTCTGTTTTGTTTGGACTGGAATCCTGAAGTATGATTTTATTCATGGGCATCATGCAGAGTCTCTAAAGAAAGTCCACAGAAAACAGCCTGTGAATTGATGAAAGCACGACAGAAAACAGTGGAGATTGTGTGTGTGTGTGTGTGTGTGTGAGAGCCATTAGTCGCTCACAGAGTGCTGATTGTGTGCTGTAGCTGTGTTTCTCTCTCAATGGTTTCTGGCTGTCTGTTTGCGTCACGTTTGTATTTGTGGCTGGAAAATGAGAGTGGAGGTGCTCAGCAGTCTGCTAAAGTCATTAGTAACACACACACACACATATTCAGGCTCCTCTACGGAAAGAGCGAGGGTCCAAACAGCTGACATATGATAGTGATTTGCTGCCGTCTGGCCGGGGTTCAGAGCGCTGAGGCCCGTTGATTATAAAGAGAGCGGCCCGCACACGCTTCCCACTCCAAATCACTGATCAGCAGAGAACTTATTAATGCTTGCATCACATGTAAAATGCCATCTAAGATATTTCGTTTTGATATCACATGTATCCATCGCAGAGAAACCAGAACCAGAATGAACAGTACTGCAACAAACTCAGTGAAGAAAAAAAATAAATAAAAATTCCAAGATGATTCATGCATATTACAGAAAGTAATAATAAAAATAGTTTTATTGACTCTTTTACAGTATCTATTTTAATGCTTATTATACTGGGAAAAACTATTCTGTGTTGTAGAGTAAATATTTATTTATTTATTTATTGTTTTGAATTGGCTTTTATTTTTATAGCTTCAGTGTTTATTTAAATTTTCAAGTTATAGTAATTTTATGTGCTTCTGTCATTTTTCCTTTCTATATTTAGATTAAATATATGTGTATATATATATATATATATATAATTTTACTACTTCAAAAATAATTATTACAATATATATATAATTTTACTACTTCAAAAATAATTATTACATTATTTCTAAATATCAGTCGTTTTTACACTTTTTAAATTTAATATTTATATTTAATTAAAAAAAAAATTCAGTTACCAAAAATAATTAAATTTTTTAAATAAGTTTTTAATGTTTTAGTTAACAATAACAGCATTGATCCTAAGCATATTTTATCTGATTTATCAGCAAAAATATTCTCAAAGCAAGATAAATTGCACTGCATGAGATTTTCACAGATTGCATCTTTAATGTGTGTATTTGTAATTGCATATTTGTTCTTTTATTTTAAGTAATACACTGGTATTAAAGAAACGGTCTTTGAAAACAAGCCTTAGTATTTCACGCAGTGTTGCTTCTTGAGTACATTTGTTGATTTAAGGACTTTTAAATACAAAAAAAAAACAAGTACATTTCAATTTTTGCATTGTACTTTATCGTCAAATCCATTTCTCTTTAAGTCAGAAGTCCATGCTTTGTGTGTAAAGCTTCATATGGATGGTCTTTTTGCTGTGAGTTTTGCTCAAGGTGTCAGGAGGTTCATCAGGAGTCAATGCTAACATTCTCTCTGCTTTGTTTTCTCTTTAAGTCTTCAATAACAGGCGACAATAGACATCACACCATCGCACGAACTCCCAACAATCCACGCTGCCAAATAAAGTTGTTATCGAACACACAGCCCAAGCACATGTGTGACGTGTTTACTGATTGTTTTCTTGGAGAAATCCATCTCACGAACTCCCAACGAGCCCTGCTGCCAAATAAAGGTCCGTTTGTTTAGACCTTCCACCAGAAATCATTGGGACTAATAACACCTTTCACACCCGAGGCGTCGCATCAGGCCCGTCTTGATGGTTTGTGTGCTGATAATTGGCTTCTTTTCGACATTTTAATGCGAGCACGTCTCTGAGCATCAATAAAAATGCCCTTTCCACATCACACACACGCACGGTTTCCACATTACTGCCTCCGTCTCATTGTTCAGACTCAGAAGCTGCATGCTGGGAATCATTACAGTTCTCAGATGGACAGACGAGCACTTACACTGTTAGAGTTCAGCATCGCTTAATTCTATTCAGAAAGTGATCAAAAGTCACAATAAAAGGCATTTTCAAATAAATGCTGTTCTTTTGAACTTTGTTTTCTGTGGAAGCTTGTTTCTGCCACACAGGAAGACAAAAGGAAAAAAGTAATTGGGACAGAATCGCAGGATGTCGTCTGGCGAAAGCAAGAAAAAAAGTCAAAATGTCAGATAAAAAGTTTTTCAAGTCAGAATTGTGAGAAGAAAGTCAGAACTGAAAGATAAAAATGAATAATTCTGAGAAAAAAAAGTCTGAATTGTGAGTTATAAATTTATAATTATGAGGGGAAAAGTCAGAAGTGCAAGAACTCAATTCAAAGAAAAAAAGTCAGTATTGCAAAATATAAATTCATATTTCAGACTAAAAAAGTCAGAATTGTTAGATATTTTTTTATTTTATCCTGTGGCGGAAACAGGCTTCTATTCAATTCATCTGTGAATCCTGAAAAATGAAATGCATCACAGTTTCCACAGAAATGTTTTCAACATTGATAATAATCAGAAATGTTTCTTGAGCAGTAAATCATCATATTAGAATGATTTCTGAAGATCATGTGACACTGAAGACTGGAGTAATGATGCTGAAAATACAGCTGCACATCACAGAAATAAATTACAGTTTAACAGATATTCACACAGAAAACAGTTATATTAAATTCTAATAATATTTCACATTTTACTGTATTTTGGATCAAATAGTTGCACTTTGCAATAGTTGCAAAGATGCAGTGCGCGGGTCACAAGGTGGTTTTAGCAGATGAGCTCTCTGTGGCTTCACGTGGCATCTTTGTCTGTTTTGTTAGTGTTACAGAAGCTCTGCTGTGAGTCTGTCGCGCTGCTGCTTTCATTTCTATCAGGATATGAGACAGCGAGGCACCTGTGTGTCTGTCAGCTGCTCCCCGTCCGCATGATCAGCATTCCTGGCTGGAATTACTGAATTCATTTCTCTGGCTCTTGTGTCCGTGGGCCACCATAATCGAGTCGAAATTCACAAATCATGACAAAATCCAGTCATTTCACTGCTAAACTGCCATAAAAACAGTTAATCCACTCTTAAACCACTAAAAAAACCCATTAATGCACCAGATCTCCGTGCACATTTTTCTCTCTGGAATGGAAGGAATGTGTTTCAGCTCTTTTGTTGCTGTGTGTGTGTGTGTGTGTGTGTGTGAGAGAGAGAGAGAGAGTGTGTGTGTGTGTGTGTGTGTGTGAAGTGAGAGTGTGAGTGATGAGAGTGTGCGAGTGTGTGTTTGTGTGTGAGAGAGAGTGTGTGTGTGTGTGTGTGTGAGAGAGTGTGTGTTTGTGTTTGAGAGAGAGTGTGAGTGTGTGTGTGTGAGAAAGAGAGTGTATGAGAGTGCGTGTGTGTGTGTGTGAGAAAGGTGTGTTTGTGTGTGGAGAGAGAGAGAGAGTGTGAGTGTGTGTGTGTGTGTGTGTGAGTGTATGAGAGTGTGTGAGATCGTGTGTGTGTGTGTGAGTGTGTGAGAGAGAGTTGTGAGTGAGTGTTTGAGAGAGTGAGTGTGTGTGTGTGTGTGTGTGTGTGTGAGAAAGTGTGCGTGTGTGAGTAAGAGAGTGAGAGTGTGTGTGTGTGTGTGTGTGAGAGAGTGTGTGTGTTTGTGTGTGTGTGTGAGTGTGTGTGTGTTAGAGTGTGTGTGTGTGTGTGTTAGAGTGTGTGTGAGAGTGTTAGAGTGTGTGTGTGTGTGTGTGTGTGAGAGAGTGCGTGTGTTAGAGTGTGTGTGTGAGTGTTAGAGTGTGTGTGTGTGTGAGTGTGTGTCTTATATAGAGAGTGTGTGTGTGAGAGTGCGTGTGTGTGTGTGTGAGTGAGTGTGAGAGTGTTTGTGAGAGTGAGTGTGTGTGTGTGTGTGTGAAAGAGTGTATGTGAGCGAGTGTGTGTTTGTGTGTGAGAGAGAGTGTGAGTAGAGAGTATATGACTGTGTGTGTGTGCGTGTGTGTGTGTGTGTATGTGAATGAAATAGTGTTGTCATTGTGGCGTCGGACAGATTTACTCTTTCTTTATTTTACACATTTTAATTATTGTAAAGTGGAATATAAATAGTAAAAAAAACAAGCTCTGTAATAAGACAGTATTAAGTGTAAGTCTGGGAATGATGTAGTGATCAAAATGTGACAAATGAAAAGTCTCTCATATTTCAGCTTATATATCATATATAACACACACACACACACACACACACACACATATAAATGCATTATTTATTTTATTTAGATATTTAATTTTTAAAGTCATATTATTTTTTAAAGAACAACCCATGTAGCTGTTCGATGATATCTGGTCTGTGATAATTGAAGTGAAAAGAGCAGCGAGAATATTCTGCTAAACGTCTGAACCAATTTAAACCTTCTGTTTTGAACAAAATGATAGGTCATGTGGGTTTGGAATGACGTGAGCGAGTATAAATGATGACAGAAATATCATTTAAGGGGGAACGGTTCCTTTAATAACATGCTGTTTGGAGGGAATCTGAGAAATCTGGAGTGGATTTTCTCACCCTATCAGAAGGAATGTGGGAATTTCACTTCATACAAGTTTCTTTATGGAGGAAGGATGTTTTGAGAGGATGAATACATATCAGTGAAAGAAAGCAGCACACAGCAGACGTGTGTGAGAGTGTGTGTGTGTGTGTGTGTTAATGTCTTATTTCTTTTCACTGTGTTGAGTTATGAACATCAGCTGTGTGTGTGTGGAGACTCTATTCTTTACACGTGTCTTCCAAGCATTAATCCTATCATGATCCAGACGTGTGTGTGTTTAAGGCTCCCGTACCCTCAGTATTCTCAGGCTCTTTGGAGTGCAGGGCACAGCTGGTAGTGATGGTACAGGAATGAATACACACATTGAAATGAGGACGTATCATAGACTTCAAATTATAATGACCATAAACTAATGTAAAACTCGTTTTATGTAGAGGCACTTTTTGTTTTGTTTTGTATTGTTTTGTTGCATTGCATCGCATTTTATTGCATGCATTACATATAAAAAAACAAACAAACATGTTTCACTTAAGTTTTTTCACTTAATATTGCTGTTTTTATATAAAGCTTTTTTAAGCCTTAAGTTTTTTGTGTGCATGTATTTTATTGCAAAAAAATTACTTCCTAACTTGATGCAAACCCAACTTAAAAAAAAAAAAAACATGTTTCACTTAATATAAAAATAACTGTTCTGTTTTTATATAAAGCTTTTTTAAGCCTTAAGTTTTTTTTTGTGTGTGTGTATTTTATTGCAATGCATTTTATTGCATGGCATGCTTGTCTTCATAACCTAATGCAAACACTTCTACTATATATATACCCAGTATGGTAGTGATGAGAGTGAAGGATCTCCTCATCCTCACTGTGATCCTAATCGGATGTTTTCACGTCCCTACTTCAGCGAGGCGTTTATCTTGTGTCCTGCCTTGTAACACGCAGACACCCTTTTATACACTTCAGCAGAGTGAGAGGTGAGAACGAGAAGGACATTAACATTCAGACTGCACACCGATGCAGTAAACACTGAGGACTTCAGGCTAATCTTAACATTAAGCTCACCTCGTGCAGCCAGACTTTACACCATCAGCCTGGTCCTCTTGTTGTGTTGGGGTAATAGTGAATTGCAACCAAATGGCAATTTAAATAAGGGTATGTATTTATTTATTTATTTAAAAGTTATAATTTTAATTTTGATTTTAAGTATTTATTTATTTATTAGATTTTTTATTTTATTTAAATGTATTCATTTTAAATGTTTATTTGTTATATTTTTTATTTTATTTAAAATTTTGAATTTTTATTTAAATTTATTCATTTATTTTTATTCATTTCAATTTTTAGTTTTATTCATTTTATTTTGAATAGTTTAAATGTGTTCATTTTAAATGTTTAATTTTTATTTATTATATTTTTATTTAAATGTGTTCATTTTAAATGTTTATTTATTTAATTTTAAATGTATTTATTAAAATAATTATACATAGAAATGTAAATCAGGCATGATCTCGTCCAGACCCTGAATCCCACACGTTTTGTGTCACAAGCTGATTTTGCAGCTTTGTCAGCAGATTCCTCTAATATTGTTATGTTTTTTATCTGATGTAACTGAGTAAAAGTTCCCATGCAGGACTGCTTCAGAGGGTGATGAAGTGAAGTGTCTAGGTTCGAGTTTGTGGAGCATCAGGTCTCTTTTCAGTGTGAAGTGTTCTCCTTTGACATTTCAGGGCTTAGCTTCACACTTTGACATTCTGGTTCATAAATTCTTTGTCACCCTGGAGAGTCCTATGCTTACAGCTCCTCTTTTAAAACTTTACCATGTATTTATAACCGTAACGTCTGATTGGCTGATGAGCTTTTGAACCCATAACAGTGTCATACCTGGACTGTTGGTATCCAGGCAACAGCAGTGTAAGTGGGTGGAGCTATTTGTGTTGTGACTCCTTTAGATTATTTTAAAACTTCTTGCATTTTCTTTGCAAGTCTGTTGAATGAAAGCATTAGATATCATGTTGGTTTAAAATCATGTGTTGCTGCTGCACTGATTTCACTGCAGTGAGGACTATCACATCATAACCAGACAAACATCTGCCTTTTATAGCCTTTATCTTTGATTATTTCAGACGTTTTACTGGCTTGAGCCCAACAGATGCCAAAACATCAACATGTTCAAGATTACACAGGATTATCTCTGTCAGCTTGTTTTCTGAATCTGATTTTTGATTAAATAACACTGAAATATCTTTCCATGCATTCGTTCCATGCTTCAATTAGTGCATGCTCTTTTTCTTGCGTTGTATTGCATAAAGTTGCATTTTGTTAAAACAGCACAACAGAGAGAGACAGCGCTGAATCAATCAAAGAATCTGCTCAATCATACATGCGTTGCATTGGACTGAAAAACAACGTGATCAATTTGTTTCCAGAGTTTTCTGTCCCAGTTTAACCTCAGCATGCATTTGACTGATGAGAATCAATGATCAGAACAGAGTTTAAAACATTAGAAATACACTGCAAGCGTAGCTACAGCTAAAGTACCTTGAAAACTATTTAATTATCTTCTTTTATTACAGAACGAGTGCAGCGCTGAGCACCGTGAGACTTCTGAAAATAATTAATTGTGTGTTATTGTGCGTTTGCTCTCTGGCTGTGCGTGTAGTTGGCATTATTTTTATGCTCTGGAGTTTCTTTTGTTGGAACAGTTTGAGTAAAGACTAAATATTACGGCTAATTAATCTCCCGCCGCCTGCACTTTCTCGGCCTGATCTCATTTATAAAAGTGCAGGATTACGCAGTCAGCGGGAGTGCTTTAATTCTTTTTTTAAAGCAATTTAAATAGTTGCTCTAGTGGGGATTTAGTTTTCTTCCCAGCGAGACTTATACACATGCAATATGTTTTATAAGTAATGAGGCTTGCAGTTTTTTTTTAATAGGCTACATAATTGAACACGTATATATGGGGCAAATCAGCATAACTTTACATAATTGTTTAATCATCATAAGAGTTTTAAAGTTTTGTGTACTTGTGTAAAACTACAGAAACCTTGTACCAGATACCCTTTTTAATTTTCCTTGAGTAAAAGCACAAAATTACTAGATTATTTTTAAATATTATATTATTTAATATCATTTTATCCATTTAAGATTGGACGGTGGACTGGTTTCACAACAACTTTAATTCACAAATAACTGACAGTCATTCCCTAAATATGATTCACATTTACAATAATCAGTTCTAGAAGTCTGAAGCATGAAGACTCGCTCTGAATAGATCATTGAATCAGTGCAAACAAATCAGGCCAGTTCACTAACGAATCATTGAGTGTGATTTGCGAACTGATTCATTAGGTTCATTTAAAAGAATCAGCTCATTTAAGAATCGGACATTACTGTAGTGTTTTATTAAAGGTGTATTTGATATTACTTTGTTGGTAATATGCAATTAAGCCACATGATTATAATAGCAATTTTTATTTTTTAATTTCATTTTATTTCATTCATTAAGTTTCCTAAAGGCCAGACTGTTTTCAAAGCGGCTTTAATTCACAAATAACTGACAGTCATGACCTAAATATTATTTTCATTTACAATAATCAACACTAAAAGTCAGACATGACGACTCTCTCAAACCGAATCATTGAATCAGTGAGTTGTTCACTTGAGAACAGCTGCGTTCGGATCAATCCAGTTCAACACTGAATCATTCAGTGCCATTTGTGAATTGATTCAACAGGTTCATTAAAAATAATCAGCTCATTTACAAATCAGACATCACTATGGTGTTTTATTAAAGGTGTATTTGAAATGTTTTTGTTGTTAATATGCAGTTAAGCCACAATAGTTTTAGTTTGTATTTATTATTTGGATTTATAATTATTTTTAAACTATAACAGTTTTTATTAAAATCATTATTTTATTTTTAAACTTGAATCAGTGACTCGAGAACAGCCGCAGTTGTATCTCAAATCAAATTCTATTTGCCCTTGAATTGTTCAGTGGAATTTCTGAACTGATTCAGTGGGTTCATTGAAAAGAATCAGCTTCTTCATGAATCGTTCTCATGTTTCAGAGCATGTCTCTATTTCTTCAGTTTAAAAAATAACGAACGTTATGTTTTTATGAAATCTAGTGGAGTAAAACCTACAGTATTATGCTTTGGAAACCATTGTTCTGTTTGGTACGATGCAGTGCAGAGTGTTTATGGTGTATGGCTCTTGTTTGTGTCATTTCCCAGATCAAGAGCTCTAAATGTGAGACGGAGATCCAGGCTCTGACGCTGAAGAGTTTGCTGTATCTGGAGCGCTACATGTACCTGATCCTCTTCAACACGTACCTGCACCTGGAGAAGAGAGACTCGTGGCAGCGCTCCTTCAGCGACTGGATGCTGCAGGTGAGATCAGACCTTCGTCACGTGCATTCACTGCAGCGTAAAACCACTTTACCCAACTGTGTCTCTGGAAAAGTTCAGTTTGGCCCTATGTAAGCAAACAACCATACTGACCTTTCATAGTCTCACATCGGCGTAATAGTAATTAGCTTATGCTTTCTTGCAAACAATACAGTGCAAAAATGTAGATATGGTGAGTCATGCTCTCCATTATTTTGTTGCTTTATGAAAGCCTACGTTGCAAAAGACCTTGTTGATAAATAAGTGCATTTGCACCATCATTTCTGCTGAGTTCATCATCATGCAGAGCAGAAGTAAACTCTACTGAAACTTTGTTGCTTTTATGACAATATCACCAGAACTTAAAAGAACTGAACAGATTGATCACTACTGCTACAATCCGTGTGGTATTTAAGGTACATTTTATATGATTTTGTCTTATAAAGCCAGCAATTATTGCTTTTTATTTTATTAGTTTAATATTAATAATTTTCTATATTTATTTAATATATAATATCTAATCTAAAATAAACTAATAAACTATATAAAATAAAAGTATATAATATATACAGTAGTTATGTATTGTATATTATTTAAAATATATATTTTCTTTTATATTTATTTAATTTTAAATGATTATTTTATTTTATTTTATTTTATTTTATTTTATTTTATTTTATTTTATTTTCCAGTGGACAAAAAAGAAGAATGGCATGTTACAAGATTTTAATTTATTTATTATTTTATACAGCTTTTCTAATTTAAACCTCAATTACAAAAAAACTGTTCAGAGCAAATTCACATCCAAATTTGCATTCAATTTTGTAAAATATCACCCAGCCTTGTGTTCATCTCCCTTCAGCTTCACACTTGATTTCAAAAGTCCGTCACAAACCTCAGTGAAGTTTAATGTTACTGTAACTCAGCAGCAGGAGTGCTGATCGAGAGAGGTCTGAATCAGAGCTGTTCCTGTGTTGTGTGCATTTGTCCAGCTGTTGTGTGAATGTTTCTCCTGTGTGAATTTGTGCTTGTCGAGCCGTAGCCATCGCTTCATTTGGACGTGGCCCCTGGAATTTACAAGCTTATTCTAGCATCACTGAGACCGCCGCTGCTTTCTCGAGGTCTCTCTCTCTGTGTGTGTGTGTGTGTGTGTGTGTGTGTGAGGCCAGCTGTGGCTCACGGTAAAGTCTGGAATTTATTGCCATTCCAAACAAATGAGAGTTTCCCCCCTGCGTGGATTATTAGGCTTTTTCCTTGATGCTTTTCCGTTCTCTTCCAGTCCTGCACTTCAGCGGCCGATGAGAAATTGAAAGAACTAGTTCTTAAACTGAGTTTTGTTTAACCCTAACTGTGATGATGTCTCTATAAGCTCTTGATCTGATGGTAAAAACATGTTCAGTTGAACTGAACTAACCTGGAAGGATCGCAGATGAACTCATCAGTCGACACCATAGTCATGTCCCTAGCGAACATCCGTCCTGATTTCTCTCCTGACTCCGTGTCTAATCAATAATCACAGTCTGTTAATGGATTCTGGCTGCAAGTGTTGGCTGTGAGATGTATAACCCAGCACATATGGAAGGAATATTCTGGGTTAAATACAGCTTAACTCCATCGACAAAACAACAAAGCATTCGACTTGTCCCTCAGTAAATTATTTTAATAAATAACACTTAAAGTGTGCGTCCAAAAGAACAGAATAATATTATTTAACACATTGTATGTTTCTAGCAGGTGCATTTTAGAAGACTTGTGTTCATCTCTTCAGTGTATTTGTCATCTGAAGTCTGGATGACTCTGATTTCTTCATCCAGAAAGAGTCGCGCTGAAATCACGGAGGCATTCTTCTGCGGTGTGTGTTTTCACAGCGATCGTTCCGATGCGTTTGTGTTTTTATAATGCAGGAATGTCTATAATGCGGCTCGTTCCACTTCAAAGATCCAGAGCCAAACAAACCCACAGTGCTTCATTTCAGAAAGGACCGACTTTAAACGCCATTCAATGAGTTACTAAAGAAAAAATAATCCTAACTGATTTCGTAAAATTTTTGTTTATGATGACAGTAAAATCCGTGACTACTTAAATTCACCTCTGTATGTTCATGAAAAGTACAGAAGGTTAAGGTTTGCATACTAAACTTACTCAAACTCAAATATTAAAAATGTGATTTTTTTTTAATTTTTTTAATTTATATTCTTATTTTTGAATACTAAACTATATATATGTTACTTTGTACAATTTTATATATATAATACTTTACACTATATATATATATATATATTTCTTTAGACAAAAAATATTTTTAACATTTTATAAAGTAATTTTATGTAATAAAAATATGTGAAGAATAACCAAACCTATCATAAAAACCACTGAATTATCCATTCAGCTGCTATCCGAAGTGACTTCTAAACGGTCAACAGCTCAATACGAGCTCCTAATCTGAAGGAGAATGGCATTAGAGGAGCTGAAGTAATGCGTCTGAGCAACCCACCGAGAGCCTCTCGAGTCCGTAAGAAAAGCTCTTGTTATCAGTCAGGGCTCAGGAGTCGAGAACCGTCCACACTAGAATGAGACTTCATTAGATCTTATCGCTGCGCCACACATGGGCTCTTATCTGAAGAGATGAAGGAAGCAAATAGTCTGAGAAGATCCACTCCACACTTACACTCACTAAGTGTGCATACACTCATGGGCATTTACAGTCTCTCTGTATATATAAACTAAAATCATTGGCACTGACAAGAAATAGGATCAAATAACATTATTGACGTGATTTAAAGTAAACTAAAAATAATAATAATGCATAAAAAACTAAAATATAGTTTTTATCAATATATTGGATTTTTTATTTTAATTTAATTATTTTCATTTTATTGTCTGTTTTTGTCATTTTAACGTCTATTTAATTTTTATTCTCATTTTTATGTTTTTAAAAATATTTACTACATTTTATTTCAGTTTTAGTTATGTAGTGCATCTATTTAAACTGAATGAAACTAAAAAGTGTTATATTGGCATCTACCTTAAAATAGTGGCAACACTGCACTTAAAGCCTTTGCTGTAGATATAATGAATCATAAAAGTATTTTTAATGTATTAAATATGCCCTGTAATGCACCTTGTAATGCACTGTGATCTCATTAAAAATTGTAAACACAGTATATATTTATTGTTATACTTTAGCAAGTAAAATCCATTAAAACACAACAAATACTGTTATGCATTTTAACTTTGTTGACAGTTATTTATGAAAAGATGCAATGTATTGCAATGAACCTTTATTATGCATAATTTCAAACTTTCAAACAAGGCTTTGTCAAGCCCACGTTAAAGTTTGTTTACAGACTTGACTCATCTATAGCACAAGCTCAGTCCGCTCCAGACAACAATTACAGATCCCTGAACGAAAACAAACAGAGATAAGAACTGTATGCAGCTAGAAGAGGAAAGTTTGTCAGAAGCATTTATATGTCTGTGTACAGTATATCGCCAGTGTTGGGGAAAGTTACTCCATAAAAAAAAGTAACTAATTGCATTACTTGTTTATTTTTTTTATGCAAAGTAATGCATTGTGTTACTTTTGCATTAGTTTTTGTCAGCTAAGCTGGGCTTGATTATTTTTTTTTTAATAACAAAAGAACCAAAAGTTATGGTGTGATGGCCCTTTCACACCAGAAGTGAAGTTAATAAGCCTCAGGCTGAAGGAAGTGTCTCTGCACTTACTCCCAGTCTCT